>NW_027195079.1:12500-312500 GCF_038502225.1 Cherax quadricarinatus
CCTCCTCCATCTCCTCCTCCTCCTCCTCCATCTTCTCCTCCTCCTTCTCCTCCTCCTCCTTCTCCTCCTCCTCCTCCTCCTTCTTCTTCTCCTCCTCCTCCTCATTGTTATTATATACTTCCACATATCCAAAACATTGCTGGGACATATAAATACTTTGTATATATTCCAAGACAATAGTAAATGACCAAGACAGGTGTAAATGTCCACCTGTCACTGTGTTTGTGACAATTTCAGTACCTAATACTAGTGTCAGAACAAAGATTAGTTATAAAATGACAAGAACTACTATAAATTGTAATTGCTAGCAATGGGCTAGTAACCCCTTCTCCTGTAGACTTTTACTAAAAAAGAAAAGAAGAAAAACTTTATAAAACTGGGATGCTTAAATGTGCGTGGATGTAGTGTGGATGACAAGAAACAGATGATTGCTGATGTTATGAATGAAAAGAAGTTGGATGTCCTGGCCCTAAGCGAAACAAAGCTGAAGGGGGTAGGGGAGTTTCAGTGGGGGGAAATAAATGGGATTAAATCTGGAGTATCTGAGAGAGTTAGAGCAAAGGAAGGGGTAGCAGTAATGTTAAATGATCAGTTATGGAAGGAGAAAAGAGAATATGAATGTGTAAATTCAAGAATTATGTGGATTAAAGTAAAGGTTGGATGCGAAAAGTGGGTCATAATAAGCGTGTATGCACCTGGAGAAGAGATGAATGTAGAGGAGAGAGAGAGATTTTGGGAGATGTTAAGTGAATGTATAGGAGCCTTTGAACCAAGTGAGAGAGTAATTGTGGTAGGGGACCTGAACGCTAAAGTTGGAGAAACTTTTAGAGAGGGTGTGGTAGGTAAGTTTGGGGTGCCAGGTGTAAATGATAATGGGAGCTCCTTGATTGAACTTTGTATAGGAACGGGTTTAGTTATAGGTAATACATATTTTAAGAAAAAGAGGATAAATAAGTATACAAGATATGATGTAGGGCGAAATGACAGTAGTTTGTTGGATTATGTATTGGTACATAAAAGACTGTTGAGTAGACTTCAGGATGTACATGTTTATAGAGGGGCCACAGATATATCAGATCACTTTCTAGTTGTAGCTACACTGAGAGTAAAAGGTAGATGGGATACAATGAGAATAGAAGCATCAGGGAAGAGAGAGGTGAAGGTTTATAAACTAAAAGAGGAGGCAGTTAGGGTAAGATATAAACAGTTATTGGAGGATAGATGGGCTAATGAGAGCATAGGCAATAGGGTCGAAGAGGTATGGGGTAGGTATAAAAATGTAATGTTAGAGTGTTCAGCAGAAGCTTGTGGTTACAGGAAAGTGGGTGCGGGAGGGAAGAGGAGCGATTGGTGGAATGATGATGTAAAGAGAGTAGTAAGGGAGAAAAAGTTAGCATATGAGAAGTTTTTACAAAGTAGAAGTGATGCAAGGAGGGAAGAGTATATGGAGAAAAAGAGAGAGGTTAAGAGAGTGGTGAAGCAATGTAAAAAGAGAGCAAATGAGAGAGTGGGTGAGATGTTATCAACAAATTTTGTTGGAAATAAGAAAAAGTTTTGGAGTGAGATTAACAAGTTAAGGAAGCCTAGGGAACAAATGGATTTGTCGGTTAAAAATAGGAGAGGAGAGTTATTAAATTGAGAGTTAGAGGTATTAGGAAGTTGGAGGGAATATTTTGAGGAATTGTTAAATGTTGATGAAAATAGGGAAGCTATGATTTCGTGTATAGGGCAAGGAGGAATAACATCTTGTAGGAGTGAGGAAGAGCCAGTTGTGAGTGTGGGGGAAGTTCGTGAGGCAGTAGGTAAAATGAAAGGGGGTAAGGCAGCCGGGATTGATGGGATAAAGATAGAAATGTTAAAAGCAGGTGGGGATATAGTTTTGGAGTGGTTGGTGCAATTATTTAATAAATGTATGGAAGAGGGTAAGGTACCTAGGGATTGGCAGAGAGCATACATAGTTCCTTTGTATAAAGGCAAAGGGGACAAAAGAGAGTGCAAAAATTATAGGGGGATAAGTCTGTTGAGTATACCTGGTAAAGTGTATGGTAGAGTTATTATTGAAAGAATTAAGAGTAAGACGGAGAATAGGATAGCAGATGAACAAGGAGGCTTTAGGAAAGGTAGGGGGTGTGTGGACCAGGTGTTTACAGTGAAACATATAAGTGAACAGTATTTAGATAAGGCTAAAGAGGTCTTTGTGGCATTTATGGATTTGGAAAAGGCGTATGACAGGGTGGATAGGGGGGCAATGTGGCAGATGTTGCAGGTGTATGGTGTAGGAGGTAGGTTACTGAAAGCAGTGAAGAGTTTTTACGAGGATAGTGAGGCTCAAGTTAGAGTATGTAGGAAAGAGGGAAAATATTTCCCAGTAAAAGTAGGCCTTAGAAAAGGATGTGTGATGTCACTGTGGTTGTTTAATATATTTATAGATGGGGTTGCAAGAGAAGTAAATGTGAGGGTCTTGGCAAGGGGCGTGGAGTTAAAAGATAAAGAATCACACATAAAGTGGGAGTTGTCACAGTTGCTCTTTGCTGATGACACTGTGCTCTTGGGAGATTCTGAAGAGAAGTTGCAGAGATTGGTGGATGAATTTGGTAGGGTATGCAAAAGAAGAAAATTAAAAGTGAATACAGGAAAGAGTAAGGTTATGAGGATAACAAAAAGATTAGGTGATGAAAGATTGGATATCAGATTGGAAGGAGAGAGTATGGAGGAGGTGAATGTATTCAGATATTTGGGAGTGGATGTGTCAGCAGATGGGTCTATGAAAGATGAGGTGAATCATAGAATTGATGAGGGGAAAAGGGTGAGTGGTGCACTTAGGAGTATGTGGAGACAAAGAACATTGTCCTTGGAGGCAAAGAGGGGAATGTATAAGAGTATAGTTTTACCAACGGTGTGAAGCATGGGTGATGAATGTTGCAGCAAGGAGAAGGCTTGAGGCAGTGGAGATGTCATGTCTGAGGGCAATGTGTGGTGTGAATATAATGCAGAGAATTCGTAGTTTGGAAGTTAGGAGGAGGTGCGGGATTACCAAAACTGTTGTCCAGAGGGCTGAGGAAGGGTTGTTTAGGTGGTTCGGACATGTAGAGAGAATGGAGCAAAACAGAATGACTTCAAGAGTGTATCAGTCTGTAGTGGAAGGAAGGCGGGGTAGGGGTCGGCCTAGGAAAGGTTGGAGGGAGGGAGTAAAGGAGGTTTTGTGTGCGAGGGGCTTGGACTTCCAGCAGGCATGCGTGAGCGTGTTTGATAGGAGTGAATGGAGACAAATGGTTTTTAATACTTGACGTGCTGTTGGAGTGTGAGCAAAGTAACATTTATGAAGGGGTTCAGGGAAACCGGCAGGCCGGACTTGAGTCCTGTAGATGGGAAGTACAGTGCCTGCACTCTGAAGGAGGGGTGTTAATGTTGCAGTTTAAAAACTGTAGTGTAAAGCACCCTTCTGGCAAGACAGTGATGGAGTGAATGATGGTGAAAGTTTTTCTTTTTCGGGCCACCCTGCCTTGGTGGGAATCGGCCAGTGTGATAATAAAATAAAATGAATTATTAACCCTCCCCTCAAACATCTCCTTGCCAACCTCAACAGAACACATGACCATAACACAAGGCACAGATCACTCTTTGATGTTCCTCGTGTCCATCTCACCCTATGCAAAAACTCAATGCACATAAAAGGCCCTAGAATCTGGAATTCATTACCTGTAAATATAAAAGAAACACTACCTGTTCATAAATTCAAGTCTCTTCTCAAAGATCACTTACTCACTCAAAACCAAATAAATAGTGAATAACTGAACCTTATAAATTGTATATCTTAAATGTTTCTCACAATTATATCACATAAATGTTAAACCTAAGACCCAATCTAACTTTGTTATTTTTTAAATACACTACCTAACAGAATACTCCATTCTACTGAATGTACAGCAATGCAAGCAACCATATGACCTGTCTTTGTAATACTCACTTGTGCTTTATTGTTATCTGTTTACAGTAATGTTTTATCATTGATTACATCATTGCTTAGTTAATCTTAAGTTAATTTTAAGCCAGCCTGTAATGCTATGCATACAAGTGGCTTTGGCATGCTGCTCTTACCTGTATTTTTTCGTACCTCAGCATGTATGTTCAAATTATTAAATAAATAAATAAAAATAAATAAAATAATATGAAAAATATAAAAAAAGGTATATCAGCAACACTTCTGCAAGCGGCAGGACTCGATGTTGCTGTCACATGAGCATCCAGTGCCAGCTTCTCGGCCTCATATCTCGGTAAGTACTGACCCTAAATTATTCTTTTTATTCTAAAATACTTAAAAAATGTGCTCTTTTTTCTATAAGAAAGCTTTTTTTTTTTTTTTTAAATATTCGGGGCACTGCGCGAGTGAACATATATATATACGTTTGGACCGTTTAAGGGTTAATAGCCTTAGAGAGGGACAAGACTAAAGGTTCAAGAATCATGAAGCTGCAAATCATAGGAATTTTACATGTTTTTCTTTATCAACATACTGGTCATATTGGCATGCCATTGGTAAGACAGTGTAGTCAGTGATGACGAAATTGTTTCTTATTTTTCAGGTTACCCGAACTTGGTGGAAAACAGCTGATGTGTTAAAAAAAAATTACTGGTCATCTCCCACTGAGGCAGGGTGACTCGAAAAAAAAAATTCTAAGTTTTTCTTCTTTTTACATTTAGTAATTTAGAGAAGAGAAAGAGTTACTAGCCCCTTGCTTCCTTTTTGGCCATATCTAAGTAAATATTTATCCAGTCAACTTAAAGGAGGGGCTTGGGATATTGACTGTTTGGAGTGATATCTGAACTGTCATATGTGGGCACCTCAGCAAAGATAGTGATATGTGTGAATGATAATGAAAGTGTTTTCTTCTTTGGGTCACCTTGCCTCGGTGGGAGACGACCGACGTGTTAAAACAAAACCTGTAAAAATTGGGGTGTCGTCGCATCCCTTGCTAATATGCTTTCTTATTGATAATTGCACTTAGAGTAATTATTAGATATGTAGTCTTTAAGCATTAATTTAATTTTTTATATATATACTATTGTGAAGGGGCTGTTAAAATATAGTAAGGCATCAGTGTTTACTCCAAAATCCTCTTCAGAACAATGCTTCCACACCTCAAGATCTTCTTTAAGTGACAATTCAAGCATTTTACCAATATCCAGGATTTCCTCAAATAGCTCCTACAGTGTTAAGTAGTTTATCTTCAAGTTCTTCTTAATCATATTATTTTTTTATTGTTTTTTTTCCTATGAATTTGGTTCCTCAGGCTATTCCTTCTTTGTCAACCTCTTGCAGTATTTCATTTGTATCTTCAAACTCCTCATATCTTGGTTCTTGCCAGATCCACAGTTTCCTGAACCTAACTAACCCCTTCCTTACTTAAAGGAAAAAGAGATAAATTATTCACCACTGAAGGTCATAATTAACCCTACCCTTCATGTACACAAGAACATCTGCAATGTTAAATTTATGCCATTACTCTGGCACAACAGTCTCAGAACCACCATCCATTACTCTGATGAGTTTTTACATAACTGGGCACATGTATTTGTGCTGAAATGTCTTTCTAACTTCTCCATTATCAAAAGTGAGTGAGGAGAACCTTGAATGCAAGATTATCTTTCTGGCCAAGTATATCTTGACTGCAGGAATAAAATAATGCCTTAATCAACAAACAGGGTTTGTCTTGATGTTTTACAGCACTGTAAATTACCATTGTCTTGTGACTGAACTGTTGCATTTGTTCAGAGAAACAAGGTAATATTTACTTCCTTTGTAACAAGCTGCACTTTTTACTTGCTTGTTAATGTAGGTTCTTCATGACATGCACCTTCAAGGTTGTCCTATATTGCCACCATTAAACACTCAGTTTAGACTGGAACCGTTCTCAGAAATAATTTGCTTAGAGTATGGAGGGAAATTTTGCATGACAGTATGATCAGCTGCTGTACTCTTGACTCCACATCTTGTGTTATGAAGTTGATTGTCCTTTCCTAATGTTTTCAAATAGTCACACAAACATACTGTTGTAAACACTCTCCTTAAGCAATGTTTTGCAGTACTGTACATGAGGGTTTTGTGTCTTACTTTCTGAGCATTAAGTAGGGACACTTTCCTTGTTTTCTTCTTGGTCTTTACACTTGTTAACATTTCCTTGTGTTCTCTCTAATTGTATGTATGGTGAATTATTTTTATTTATTTTTTATTAACACATTGGGTGATTCCCACCAAGGTAGGGCGGCCCAAAAAAGAAAAACTTTCATCATCATTCACTCCATCACTGTCTTGCCAGAGGGGTGCTTTACACTACAGTTTTTAAACTGCACCATTAACACCCCTCCTTCAGAGTGCAGACACTGTACTTCCCATCCCAAGAACTCAAGTCCACCCTGCCAGTTTACCTGAATCCCTTCATAAATTTTACCTTGCTCACACTCCAACAGCACATCAAGTATTAAAAACCATTTGTCTCCATTCACTCCTATCAAATACGCTCATGCATACTTTCTGGAAGTCCAAGCCCCTAGCTCACAAAACCTCCTTTACCCCCTCCCTCCAACCTTTCCTAGGCTGACCCCTACCCTGCCTTCACTCCACTACAGATTTATACACACTCGAAGTCATTCTGTTTTGTTCCATTCTCTTTACATGTCTGAACCACCTCAACAACCCCTTCTCAGATATCTGGATAATAGTTTTGGTAATCCCGCCCCTCCTCCTAATTTCCAAACTATGAATTCTCTGCATTATATTCACACCACACATTGCCCTCAGACATAACATCTCCACTGCCTTCAGCCTTCTCCTCATTGCAACATTCACCACCCATGCTTCACACCCATATAAGAGTGTTGTTATAACTATACTCTCATACATTACCCTATTTGCTTACACAAAGTTTTTTGTCTCCACAGACTCCTAAGTGCACCACTCACCCTTTTCCCTTCATCAATTCTATGATTCACCTCATCCTTCATAAACCCATCTGCTGACACATCCAGTTCTAAATATCTGAATACATTCACCTCCCCCATACTCTCTCCCTCCAACCTGATATCCAGTCTTTTTATCCTCATCACTTTACTCTTTCCTAAATTCACTTTTAATATTCTTCTTTTACATACCCTACCAAATTCATCCAGACAAAACATACAAGCATTATGCATCACATATGCATATTTAAAGTTTCCATCTTCAGTACCCTTGGATCTGATTATTACATTCTGCATGATACCTCTAGCATCACTAATATTCTTCTTGGGTGCCATGTTGAATGTCCAGAATGGAGATAATGTGAGAAAAAAGATCCAAAATACTTTGATGACACTGTGAAAGGAACAAGACAATCCCAAGTTGTGTTGAAGGGAAGGAAATCAACTATGCAAACTTAAGTGATTTTTACATATAACTTGAGTATTCTGTGCCATAAAGTTTTTCAAATGGTAATCAAGAAAAGAATTCAGTTAATCAGTTGTATTTACACAGAAGTCATACTACAAGTTTGAGTTCATATTATCTCATTTTTTAATCTATTTCAGTGCTAACTCTGTAGCTGACAACTTGATCAAGCTCTAAAAATCTTACCTTAAATTTGGAAACTACATGAACCTCCTGTACTTCACCTCTTGTTTGTGCTCTAATAATCTTGCCTGTAAATTCTAACTCATGTTACATTCAATTTAAGCCTAGAGTCTCCCTCACTAGTGTAGAGTTTAATTCAGAATAGGCTCATTGGATTTGCCACACTCAAATTGCTTTCTTTTATACTAATATAAACCCACTGACTGCTTTTTGAAGAGGTATCCCTCAGATGGTACCTCACTACCACAGTGATGCACACTGAACACCAACCATCCGATGGTACCTCACCACCACAATGATGCACACTGAACACCAACCGTCCGATGGTACCTCACCACCACAATGATACACACTGAACACCAACCGTCCGATGGTACCTCACCACCACAATGATACACACTGAACACCAGCCATCCGATGGTACCTCACCACCACAATGATACACACTGAACACCAACCGTCCGATGGTACCTCACCACCACAATGATACACACTGAACACCAACCATCCGATGGTACCTCACCACCACAATGATACACACTGAACACCAACCATCCGATGGTACCTCACCACCACAATGATACACACTGAACACCAACCATCCGATGGTACCTCACCACCACAATGATACACACTGAACACCAACCATCCGATGGTACCTCACCACCACAATGATACACACTGAACACCAACCATCCGATGGTACCTCACCACCACAATGATGCACACTGAACACCAACCGTCCAATGGTACCTCACCACCACAATGATGCACACTGAACACCAACCATCCGATGGTACCTCACCACCACAATGATGCACACTGAACACCAACCATCTGATGGTACCTCACCACCACAATGATGCACACTGAACACCAACTATCCGATGGTACCTCACCACCACAGTGATGCACACTGAACACCAACCATCCGATGGTACCTCACTACCACAATGATGCACACTGACACCAACCATCTGATGGTACCTCACCACCACAATGATGCACACTGACACCAACCATCTGATGGTACCTCACTACCACAATGATGCACACTGAACACCAACCATCTGATGGTACCTCACCACCACAATGATGCACACTGAACACCAACCATCTGATGGTACCTCACCACCACAATGATGCACACTGAACACCAACCATCCGATGGTACCTCACTACCACAATGATGCACATTAAACACCAACCATCCGATGGTACCTCACTACCACAATGATGCACACTGAACACCAACCATCTGATGGTACCTCACCACCACAATGATGCACACTGACACCAACCATCTGATGGTACCTCACTACCACAATGATGCACATTAAACACCAACCATCTGATGGTACCTCACTACCACAATGATGCACACTGAACACCAACCATCCGATGGTACCTCACCACCACAATGATGCACACTGACACCAACCATCTGATGGTACCTCACTACCACAATGATGCACACTGAACACCAACCATCCGATGGTACCTCACTACCACAATGATGCACATTAAACACCAACCATCCGATGGTACCTCACTACCACAATGATGCACACTGAACACCAACCATCCGATGGTACCTCACTACCACAATGATGCACATTAAACACCAACCATCCGATGGTACCTCACTACCACAATGATGCACACTGAACACCAACCGTCCGATGGTACCTCACTACCACAATGATGCACATTAAACACCAACCATCCGATGGTACCTCACTACCACAATGATGCACATTAAACACCAACCATCTGATGGTACCTCACCACCACAATGATGCACACTGAACACCAACCGTCCAATGGTACCTCACCACCACAATGATGCACACTGAACACCAACCATCCGATGGTACCTCACCACCACAATGATGCACACTGAACACCAACCGTCCAATGGTACCTCACCACCACAATGATGCACACTGAACACCAACCATCCGATGGTACCTCACCACCACAATGATGCACACTGAATACCAGCCGTCCGATGGTACCTCACCACCACAATGATGCACACTGAACACCAACCATGCGATGGTACCTCACCACCACAATGATGCACACTGAACACCAACCGTCCGATGGTACCTCACCACCACAATGATGCACACTGAACACCAGCTGTCCGATGGTACCTCACCACCACAATGATGCACACTGAACACCAACCGTCCGATGGTACCTCTCCATCACAATGATGCACACTGAACACCAGCTGTCCGATGGTACCTCACCAGCACAATGATGCACACTGAACACCAACCGTCCGATGGTACCTCTCCATCACAATGATGCACACTGAACACCAATCGTGCAATGGTACCTCACCACCACAATGATGCACACTGAACACCAACCATCCAGTGGTATCCTTCAGATGGCACCTCACCACCACAATGATGCACATTGAACACCAACCATCCAATGGTATCCCTCACCACCACAATGATGCACACTGAACACCAACCATCCGATGGGGCACATGAGTTAAAACTGCACAGCAACCACTCACTCTGATGACATTAGTAGTTTACTGGCAACTTTCCACAGTGAATTCACATAAAGTGAAGGGGAAACTTTGTATTTGAATCACAATTGCCTCTAGCTCTGAGTCTGTTGGCTCATTTGAACTACGTATTACTGGGTGGCATCTGTTTTTGTACAAAAATGGTCATGTGTTTATAAGAAAATATGGTATCATTGAAATATAAAGACTACATGATCATAGATTACACTGCAGATATACACCTGAATGTATCATATAAGAGTGAGAAAACATTCCTGGTCAAGCTGTGTATTGATCAAGGCACTTGGTGGAAACACATATTAGAGTCCCTAGAGGTAAGACAGAGTAGTATTTGTCTCTAATTTGGTGAGCTTTGAAAAGGTGGGATTGAAATATACATGCAAGTGTCCCATTTTTTACATAAATAAATAAAGTTCATTTCTTTGTAAAGGTTACAATGTGTAATTACAATTTTTATTTGCTAAGCACAAAGATAGCCACTATCATGCCCAGGCATTTTGGGCAAACTAATCTTAATACATAGTAACTAATTAAAACTAGATAAGATAATAGTACATAGTAACTATATTTAAAATTAAACAAGGAATAGTGGTTACCTGTTTTACAATCTTTTTTGAACTTAATAAATCTTATTTAAACTTAGTGCAAAATCTAACTTACAAGTAATGGTACAGGTGGTAATATTTTATGGAATGGCAGAATTAAAAGCCAGGAGATCACATAAGACTAATTAGAAGATGTTTTGGCAGATTTGGTTAATATTGAGAAAGAAGATGAATTTTATGGATTGGCAGAATGTTTGGTTGATTTGGTTAATATTGTGAGATAAGATGATTTTTTAGCAAAGTCCTAAATTTATAAGCTGTCTGGGGATCTTTGACCTGTTCCGGTAGCGAGTTCCAGATCTTCGGGCCTTTTATGTGCATAGAACTTATGATACCATTTACAGATACACTGGTACCTCAGTATACGACCGCTTTGGAATAAGTCCAACTTGGTATACGTCCTGTTTGGACACGAAAATTTTTGCTTGGTATGTGACCTTTCTTTGGAATACGACTCGCGTACTAGAACTTATATGGGTCAAAATGAGTCATGACACCGTGTGCTACACTTGTTTACAAAGCCAGGACTGCCCACATTTAATTCATCTAATGCGTACACAGCTCTAATATGCATTACTTAGGTTTGCATACTGTAACAACCCGCACTGTAACTGTGAATTTTTACGTGATTTTGTGTTTTGTCGTATAAATTTTTAGTAAATTCATTAACCATGAGTTCTAAGAAAGTTAATGAGAAGAACCAAGCAACGAAGGAAATGGTACAGCGGAGGACATTGTCTCTGGGCAGGTCCATGAGTCTGGATGTGTGATGGTGATGTGGAGGAGTTAGTGGAGGAGCACAGGGAAGAGCTGACCACTGAGGAGTTACAGGAACTTGAGAAGGAGGAGCACAAGTCTAAGATGGATGCACTCTCTTCAAGCTCAGAAGAGGAGATAGAGGAAGTACCTACTTCATTAATCAAGGAAATCTTTGCCAAATAGATGGATGTTAAAAACTTTGCAGAGAAGTACCACCCCAACAAACCCCAAACAACATTAAAATGGTATAAAATACCGACAGGTTGTTAGGTAAGACACATATGCCTAACTGTTGCATATGTGTCTTACCTAACAAACCCCAAACAAGCCATAATAGTATTGTCTGGAATGATCACACCCCTCAAGGGAGGTTCCTTGATGTTGGTGAGGGGCTCTTGATCTAGGGAATTGGATCTGTGCTCCAGTTCCCTGAATATAGCTTGAATACCTTCCATCCCCCCACATGCGCTGTATAATCCTACAGGTTTAGCACTCCTGTAATTTTAATAATAATAATAATAATAATAATAATAATAATAATAATAAAACTGTTGTCCAGAGGGCTGAGGAAGGGTTGTTGAGGTGGTTCGGACATGTGGAGAGAAAGGAGCGAAACAGAATGACTTCAAGAGTGTATCAGTCTGTAGTGGAAGGAAGGCGGGGTAGGGGTCGGCCTAGGAAAGGTTGGAGGGAGGGGGTAAAGGAGGTTTTGTGTGCGAGGGGCTTGGACTTCCAGCAGGCATGCGTGAGCGTGTTTGATAGGAGTGAATGGAGACAAATGGTTTTTAATACTTGACGTGCTGTTGGAGTGTGAGCAAAGTAACATTTATGAAGGGGTTCAGGGAAACCGGCAGGCCGGACTTGAGTCCTGGAGATGGGAAGTACAGTGCCTGCACTCTGAAGGAGGGGTGTTAATGTTGCAGTTTAAAAACTGTAGTGTAAAGCACCCTTCTGGCAAGACAGTGATGGAGTGAATGATGGTGAAAGTTTTTCTTTTTCGGGCCACCCTGCCTTGGTGGGAATCGGCCAGTGTGATAATAAAAAAAAATAAAAAATAATAATGTACTATAATAATAATTATAATTATTACCTGGAGTTTACCAGGAGAGAGTTCCGGGGGTCAACGCCCCCGCGGCCCGGTCTGTGACCAGGCCTCCTGGTGGATCAGAGCCTGATCAACCAGGCTGTTGCTGCTGGCTGCACACAAACCAACGTACGAGCCACAGCCCGGCTGATCAGGAACTGACTTTAGGTGCTTGTCCAGTGCCAGCTTGAAGACTGCCAGGGGTCTGTTGGTAATCCCCCTTATGAGTGCTGGGAGGCAGTTGAACAGTCTCGGGCCCCTGACACTTATTGTATGGTCTCTTAACGTGCTAGTGACACCCCTGCTTTTCAATGGGGGGATGGTGCATCGTCTGCCAAGTGTTTTGCTTTCGTAGTGAGTGATTTTCATGTGCAAGTTCGGTACTAGTCCCTCTAGGATTTTCCAGGTGTATATAATCATGTATCTCTCCCTCCTGCGTTCCAGGGAATACAGGTTTAGGAACCTCAAGCACTCCCAGTAATTGAGGTGTTTTATCTCCGTTATGCGCGCCGTGAAAGTTCTCTGTACATTTTCTAGGTCGGCAATTTCACCTGCCTTGAAAGGTGCTGTTAGTGTGCAGCAATATTCCAGCCTAGACTTATAGACAGCTTCAAAAGGCCGTCACTAGATGGCAGTGAATACCACAACAATGCGGGGGCAGTTATAGCCGCCTCCACTTGTCACATAATGACATATTTTATTCTAGAGTATATATCAGGTTTCTGTGTTATTTTCATTGTTTATTATGTCATATTAGAGCAATTGTGATAGATAAATAAGCTGTAGAGTTGATATTAGCTCTATATTTAAGTGTATTTTTCCTCCCTCTGAGAGCAGGAATTCCACTGAAAAGGATTAATGGCTTTTCAGTTAATTTAAATGAAGAAAATTGACTCGGCATACGAATAAATCAGGATACGAACAAGGTCACAGAACAGATTAAGTTCATAAGCCGAGGTTCCACTGCATTTGAAAGTGCTCGTATAATGATATAAATCTTTGGCAGTTTTCTATTAGTTTTATATTCCATTTTTTGTGACTTTTTTTTTTTGTATTGTGGTCTTTATGAGTAACAATGTTAAAGTTATATAATACAGGTACTCCTCATATAACAACCTACCTGTTTAAAGATCACTCAGACTTATGACCAGCTCTCCAACCAGTCAGTATTGTAAGCTGTACCGGAAGTTTAGTCGTGGAAACGGCAAAGCATCTCAGTATCAAGCATCTCATTTTTCATCGACCCTTAGTTGATCGGTATTCACTAACTATAATTAGTCAAGTCAGTAAGTCACTTAGTCCAGTCAGTAAGTCAAGTCACTATAGTCAGTCAGTCAGTCCCATCCCTGGCAACACTTGTTTGAACAGAACTGCTTAATGCCTCAAATGATGTAGTGGAAGTTCTAGCAGTAAAGGTCGAGAACCAAAACCTAGTCATTGTCGTAGTCTACAAGCCTCTGGATGCAACATCCCAGCAATTCCAGGAACAGCTGTTAAAAATTGACCACTGTCTGGAAAATCTTCCAGCTCCTGCACCCAACATCTTGCTCCTGGGGGATTTCAACTTAAGGCACCTAAAATGGAGGAATATAGCAAATAATATTGTTGCAGTAATAACACCAGGAGGCAGCTCTGATGAAAACTCACACTCACACGAGCTTTTAAATCTCTGCACAAAATTCAATTTAAACCAGCAAATAATAGAGCCTACTAGACTGGAGAATACACTAGACCTCATCTTCACTAACAATGATGATCTGATAAGAAATGTCACCATATCAAAAACAATATACTCAGATCACAACATAATTGAGGTTCAGACATGTATGCGTGGAGCCCCAGACCGACATAATGAGACTAGTTACGAGGGAACATTCACCAAATTCAACTTCAATAACAAAAACATAAAGTGGGACCAAGTAAACCAAGTCCTAACCGATATAAGCTGGGAAGATATACTAAGCAACACAGACCCCAACTTATGCCTAGAACAGATTAACTTGGTGGCACTCGATGTATGCACAAGGCTTATTCCTCTAAGAAAAAGGAGGAGTAGATGTAAAATAGAAAGAGACAGGCACTCCCTTTACAGGCGACGGAAAAGAATAACAGAGCGGCTAAAAGAGGTCAATATATCTGAAATGCGTAGGGAGACACTGGTCAGAGAAATAGCAAGCATCGAACTTAAGCTAAAGGAATCTTATAGGAGTCAGGAATCGCGGGAAGAACTAAAACCCATAAATGAAATCGATAGAAACCCAAAGTATTTCTTCTCCTATGCCAAATCAAAGTCGAGAACAACGTCCAGTATTGGGCCCCTACTTAAACAAGATGGGTCCTACACAGATGACAGCAAGGAAATGAGTGAGCTACTCAAGTCCCAATATGACTCAGTTTTAAGCAAGCCGCTAACCAGACTGAGAGTCGAAGATCAAAATGATTTTTTGATGAGAGAGCCACAAAATTTGATTAACACAAGCCTATCCGATGTTATCCTGACGCCAAATGACTTCGAACAGGCGATATATGACATGCCCATGCACTCTGCCCCAGGGCCAGACTCATGGAACTCCGTGTTCATCAAGAACTGCAAGAAGCCCCTATCACGAGCCTTTTCCATCCTATGGAGAGGGAGCATGGACACGGGGGTCGTCCCTCAGTTACTAAAAACAACAGACATAGCCCCACTCCACAAAGGGGGCAGTAAAGCAACAGCAAAGAACTACAGACCAATAGCACTAACATCCCATATCATAAAAATCTTCGAAAGGGTCCTAAGAAGCAAGATCACCACCCATCTAGAAACCCATCAGTTACACAACCCAGGGCAACATGGGTTTAGAACAGGTCGCTCCTGTCTGTCTCAACTATTGGATCACTACGACAAGGTCCTAAATGCACTAGAAGACAAAAAGAATGCAGATGTAATATATACAGACTTTGCAAAAGCCTTCGACAAGTGTGACCATGGCGTAATAGCGCACAAAATGCGTGCTAAAGGAAAAACAGGAAAAGTCGGTCGATGGATCTATAATTTCCTCACTAACAGAACACAGAGAGTAGTCGTCAACAGAGTAAAGTCCGAGGCAGCTACAGTGAAAAGCTCTGTTCCACAAGGCACAGTACTCGCTCCCATCTTGTTCCTCATCCTCGTATCCGACATAGACAAGGATGTCAGCCACAGCACCGTGTCTTCCTTTGCAGATGACACCCGAATCTGCATGACAGTGTCTTCCATTGCAGACACTGCAAGGCTCCAGGCGGATATCAACCAAATCTTTCAGTGGGCTGCAGAAAACAATATGAAGTTCAACGATGAGAAATTTCAATTACTCAGATATGGTAAACACAAGGAAATTAAATCTTCATCAGAGTACAAAACAAATTCTGGCCACAAAATAGAGCGAAACACCAACGTCAAAGACCTGGGAGTGATCATGTCGGAGGATCTCACCTTCAAGGACCATAACATTGTATCAATTGCATCTGCTAGAAAAATGACAGGATGGATAATGAGAACCTTCAAAACTAGGGAGGCCAAGCCCATGATGACACTCTTCAGGTCACTTGTTTTATCTAGGCTGGAATATTGCTGCACACTTACAGCACCTTTCAAGGCAGGTGAAATTGCTGACCTAAAAAATGTACAGAGAACCTTCATGGCACGCATAACGGAGATAAAACACCTCAATTACTGGGAGCGCTTGAGGTTCCTAAACCTGTAATCCCTGGAACGCAGGCAGGAGAGATACATGATTATATACACCTGGAAAATCCTAGAGGGACTAGTACCGAACTTGCACACGAAAATCACTCACTACGAAAGCAAAAGACTTGGCAGACGATGCACCATCCCCCCAATGAAAAGCAGGGGTGTCACTAGCACGTTAAGAGACCATACAATAAGTGTCAGGGGCCCGAGACTGTTCAACTGCCTCCTATCATACATAAGGGGGATTACCAACAGACCCCTGGCAGTCTTCAAGCTGGCACTGGACAAGCACCTAAAGTCGGTTCCTGACCAGCCAGGCTGTGGCTCGTACGTTGGTTTGCGTGCAGCCAACAGCAACAGCCTGGTTGATCAGGCTCTGATCCACCAGGAGGCCTGGTCACAGACCGGGCCACGGGGGCGTTGACCCCCGGAACTCTCTCCAGGTAAACTCCAGGTAAACACCCCCCCCCCACTCTTCATAGATCTAAACTTACTCCCTGTTCAGAACATCCACACTTACTACTGTGCAATCTACATCTACAGGACCTTAAATTCCAGTATTAACCTTGGCCTGAAACCCTTGATAGTTGTGACAGAACCCACAGGCATAACATCAGACACAAGCATCTCTATGACATTCCCCGTGTCCGACTAAACCCTTACAAAAATTCAGTGTATGTCAAAGGCCATAAAATCTGGAACACCCTAACTGAAAACTCTAGAACTGCAGACACATTCATCACCTTCAGAACTACTGTTAGAAAACATCTTATCTCCCTAATTCACCCCGTCAACTAACTACATGAAAACCACCTGGTGGTTCACACTTACACTCACCCATTTGACTATAAACACAGAAATACGAATCTTAATCTTAAAATAATGAATCCTAACTAGTCATAAGTTTGCCTGTGATACTCCAGTATAGAAACTATGTATTGTGCCAAAACAAAAGCATTCACATTGCTAAACTCACAAACTATAATTTAGTCACTTAGCCCTAACACCAACTTACTCCATAATTTGTAATAATTTAGAGTTAAGAATTAATCTAAGTCTGCCCGAAATGCCTAGCCATGCTAGGTGTCCTATTGGCCCCCTCTGTAATTAGTATTTTATAACATGTAAACCACACAATATCCAAAATCTGTAAACCCCGCATTGTAATCCTTATAGAGAATAAACTTGATTGATTGATTGATCAGTAAGTCAGCCAATAGAGCCAGTCAGTCAAGTCAGTACAGTCACTTAGTAGGTCAGTCAGTCCAATTAGTAAGTCAGTCAAGTCAATAAGTCAAGTCAGTCAGCCTGTTTATTCTAGTAAACATACACATAAATACAGTTAAATAAATTGTCATACATAGCAGCGTATGTAAACACTGCATGTAGTGACTAGTCTTCAGGAATCAACTAAGTTAATAATAAACACATAACTGACACTACTGTCACTGACAGTAGTCAGTGACGCTAGTGTCACTGACAGTAGTCAGTGACGCTAGTGTCACTAACAGTAGTCAGTGACGCTAGTGTCACTAACAGTAGTCAGTGACGCTAGTGTCACTAACAGTAGTCAGTGACGCTAGTGTCACTAACAGTAGTCAGTGACGCTAGTGTCACTAACAGTAGTCAGTGACGCTAGTGTCACTAACAGTAGTCAGTGACGCTAGTGTCACTAACAGTAGTCAGTGACGCTAGTGTCACTAACAGTAGTCAGTGACGCTAGTGTCAGTGTAAGTTACTGAGCAGTGGACGTGGAAAGGAATTTTAAGCAGAGGTGGTTCATGCTGGGGTTCTGCAGCACCCCCCCCCCTATTTTCTTTAACTCTTTGATTATATAATGTACAAGTATAAAGAAAGATTTAAAGAAAAAAAAAGACATATTTAATGTTAGTGATAATACTGAGAGAAAATAGCGGGTGCTGCAAGCTGCACCCTCGCATGAGCCGCCACTGAATTTAAGCTTGACATCTCTGGGTGGACATCTTTTCAGTATAAATGTTACAAACCTCGACTTTTATTCACTATGCACACACACACATCTTTACTTTCCTTGCTCCAGGTTCAACTCTTAAATGGTCCAAACGTATATATACGTTTTTTCAACATCTGAAAGTATGTATAAAAATGTAGATCTTTTTTGTTTTGCATTTGAAAACGTGTAAAAAACTTTTATCTACATTTTTTTTGTTACCTGGAGTATACCTGGAGAGAGTTCCGGGGGTCAACGCCCCCGCGGCCCGGTCTGTGACCAGGCCTCCTGGTGGATCAGAGCCTGATCAACCAGGCTGTTGCTGCTGGCTGCACGCAAACCAACGTACGAGCCACAGCCCGGCTGATCAGGAACTGACTTTAGGTGCTTGTCCAGTGCCAGCTTGAAGACTGCCAGGGGTCTGTTGGTAATCCCCCTTATGTGTGCTGGGAGGCAGTTGAACAGTCTCGGGCCCCTGACACTTATTGTATGGTCTCTTAACGTGCTAGTGACACCCCTGCTTTTCATTGGGGGGATGGTGCATCGTCTGCCAAGTCTTTTGCTTTCGTAGTGAGTGATTTTCGTGTGCAAGTTCGGTACTAGTCCCTCTAGGATTTTCCAGGTGTATATAATCATGTATCTCTCCCTCCTGCGTTCCAGGGAATACAGGTTTAGAAACCTCAAGCGCTCCCAGTAATTGAGGTGTTTTATCTCCGTTATGCGCGCAGTGAAAGTTCTCTGTACATTTTCTAGGTCAGCAATTTTACCTGCCATGAAATGTGCTGTTAGTGTGCAGCAATATTCCAGCCTAGATAGAACAAGTGACCTGAAGAGTGTCATCATGGGCTTGGCCTCCCTAGTTTTGAAGGTTCTCATTATCCATCCTGTCATTTTTCTAGCAGATGCGATTGATACAATGTTATGGTCCTTGAAGGTGAGATCCTCTGACATGATCACTCCCAGGTCTTTGACGTTGGTGTTTCGCTCTATTTTGTGGCCAGAATTTGTTTTGTACTCTGATGAAGATTTAATTTCCTTGTGTTTACCATATCTGAGTAATTGAAATTTCTCATCGTTGAACTTCATATTGTTTTCTGCAGCCCACTGAAAGATTCGGTTGATGTCTGCCTGGAGCCTTGCAGTGTCTGCAATGGAAGACACTGTCATGCAGATTCGGGTGTCATCTGCAAAGGAAGACACGGTGCTGTGGCTGACATCCTTGTCTATGTCGGATATGAGGATGAGGAACAAGATGGGAGCGAGTACTGTGCCTTTCACCGTAGCTGCCTCGGACTTTACTCTGTTCACGACTACTCTCTGTGTTCTGTTAGTGAGGAAATTATAGATCCACCGACCGACTTTTCCTGTTATCCCTTTAGCACGCATTTTGTGCGCTATTACACCATGGTCACACTTGTCGAAGGCTTTTGCAAAGTCTGTATATATTACATCAGCATTCTTTTTATCTTCTAGTGCATTTAGGACCTTGTCATAGTGATCCAATAGTTGAGACAGACAGGAGCGACCTGTTCTAAACCCATGTTGCCCTGGGTTGTGTAACTGATGGGTTTCTAGATGGGTGGTGATCTTGCTTCTTAGGACCCTTTCAAAGATTTTTATGATATGGGACGTTAGTGCTATCGGTCTGTAGTTCTTTGCTGTTGCTTTACTGCCCCCTTTGTGGAGTGGGGCTATGTCTGTAGTTTTTAGTAACTGTGGGACGACCCCCGTGTCCATGCTCCCTCTCCATAGGATGGAAAAGGCTCGTGATAGGGGCTTCTTGCAGTTCTTGATAAACACGGAGTTCCATGAGTCTGGCCCTGGGGCAGAGAGCATGGGCATGTCATTTATCGCCTGTTCGAAGTCATTTGGCGTCAGGATAACATTGGATAGGCTTGTGTTAACCAAATTTTGTGTCTCTCTCATAAAAAATTCGTTTTGATCTTCGACTCTCAGTCTGGTTAGCAGCTTGCTAAAAACTGAGTCATATTGGGACTTAAGTAGCTCACTCATTTCCTTGCCGTCATCTGTGTAGGACCCATCTTGTTTAAGTAGGGGCCCAATACTGGATGTTGTTCTCGACTTTGATTTGGCATAGGAGAAGAAATACTTTGGGTTTCTTTCGATTTCATTTATGGCTTTTAGTTCTTCCCGCGATTCCTGACTCCTATAAGATTCCTTTAGCTTCAGTTCGATGCTTGCTATTTCTCTGACCAGTGTCTCCCTACGCATTTCAGATATATTGACCTCTTTTAGCCGCTCTGTTATTCTTTTCCGTCGCTTGTAAAGGGAGCGCCTGTCTTTTTCTATTTTACATCTACTCCTCCTTTTTCTTAGAGGAATAAGCCTTGTGCATACATCGAGTGCCACCAAGTTAATCTGTTCTAGGCATACGTTGGGGTCTGTGTTGCTTAGTATATCTTCCCAGCTTATATCGGTTAGGATTTGGTTTACTTGGTCCCACTTTATGTTTTTGTTATTGAAGTTGAATTTGGTGAATGCTCCCTCGTGACTAGTCTCATTATGTCGGTCTGGGGCTCCACGCATACATGTCTGAACCTCAATTATGTTGTGATCTGAATATATTGTTTTTGATATGGTGGCATTTCTTATCAGATCATCATTGTTAGTGAAGATGAGGTCTAGTGTATTCTCCAGTCTAGTAGGCTCTATTATTTGCTGGTTTAAATTGAATTTTGTGCAGAGATTTAAAAGCTCATGTGAGTGTGAGTTTTCATCAGAGCTGCCTCCTGGTGTTATTACTGCAACAATATTATTTGCTATATTCCTCCATTTTAGGTGCCTTAAGTTGAAATCCCCCAGGACCAAGATGTTGGGTGCAGGAGCTGGAAGATTTTCCAGACAGTGGTCAATTTTTAACAGCTGTTCCTGGAATTGCTGGGATGGTGCATCCGGAGGCTTGTAGACTACCACAATGACTAGGTTTTGGTTCTCGACCTTTACTGCTAAAACTTCCACTACATCATTTGAGGCATTTAGCAGTTCTGTGCAAACAAGTGACTCTGCAATGTACAGGCCAACTCCCCCCCTTTTGCCTGTTCACTCTGTCACATCTGTATAGGTTGTAACCTGGGATCCATATTTCGTTGTCCAAGTGATCCTTTATGTGGGTCTCAGTGAAAGCTGTGAACATTGCCTTTGCCTCTGCAAGCAGTCCACGGATGAGAGGTATTTTGTTGTTTGTTGCTGGCTTTAGACCTGGTATATTTGCAAAGAAGAATGTCATCGGACTGGTGGCATTGTTGGTACTGGGGGGGATTTTTTTTCCGGCATTAGTATCTGTATCTGTTGGTTTGGAGTGGAGGCCATCGACTGTGGTTCCACTCCAGGAATGACTGGATTTGGTGTACGATTTCTGCCATTTCCTGCCAGTTTTTTTTCCTTCCTGGCACTAAAAAACCTCTCCCTCTTGAGTGGCTGTGGCTACCCAGGTTTTCCCATGGCCTGGATGTTTTGTATCTTTTTGTACCCTTTAGATGGTGTGCTTGGCAATTTAAGTTATAGCACAGTCTTTCCTGTACTGAAGAGGTACACATTTCAGGGTGAAAAAGCTTACAGGAAGGGAGTTTGCATTTTCCTGTTGTCATATGGGCATGGCATTTTCTAGGGTGGTCATAGTTGCACGTCCCGTCTGTTTTTCCAGATTTCCCATGTCTGCAGATACCAAGTGCATAGTATGTGCACAGGCTAAGTTTCCGTTTGCTTTGGGTTTCTGTGACTGTATTCCCTGTTGGTGCATGTTTTCCTGTCTTATTCCTATCCTCCCTAGCACCAACAATGGAGCTCCCACCAGTTGTTTTTTGGTAATATATCCTCACTATAGCTATTGGAGTCCTCTTGTTTGCTATTTCCTGTGGTATTTCTAGTTTGCAATATTGGTTTTATCTTATCTTTGACTACACTTGTTTTCCCACTACGGCTCCTGTCCCCTATGAGGTCATTTATATGTATTCCTTCCTGCATATAATTCCCGACTACCTGGACAAAATCTCCAGCTTCACCATTACTGTCTCCCAGGACAGCACCTCCAGCTTCACCATTACTGTCTCCCAGGACAGCACCTCCAGCTACACCATTACTGTCTCCCAGGACAGCACTATCAGCCCCACATTTACTGACTACCAGGACATCACCTCCAGTCTTACAGTTTCTGACTACATGGCCAGTATCAAGGGCAGTACCATTCAGCCCGGACTTTTTATGTTCCCATCTGTTGTAGAAAGCTTCCAGGTTTTCTATGAAAGCAGCTTTGATGTTGTCCTCTTTTAATACCCTTGTGATTTTAGTCCACAGATTTTCCTCATTTGGGTATACCCAAAAACACTTCCCTGTTTTAATACTGCTTGTAGCTAGTTCTTGGATATCTGCACAAGGGGCGTGACACCAATTTTCACAAAAATGACAATTTATCCATGTGGAAGCCCGTTTGCTTGATTGACTGCAGACTATACAGAGCTTCATAATGATTTGAATGGTTGATTTACTGTAATTCTACTAGCAACCTCTTGAATACTCTATTAATAACCTCCTTAAATGAAGCTCTAGCTATTTGCATTTCTATTTCTAACTAATTGGACAGCTTACCGTGTACGTTCCTGATTTATATTTATTGTTTGTGTTTGATAAGGGCGCCTACAACCCCATCCGTTTACAGTCTGCTTTATTGTCCAACGAAACCGTTTGAAAATAAATTTTCCATATTGCTCTACTTTGTCCTTTGCATGTATGGAAGTTTGTCATGGGATTCTCTCTGCAGTTTGTTATGATGATGATTATTGCAGTTTTATAATAAATGTTTTGGGTGTTGTAATCTTCCTGACATATTAACATCACTGTTATATACACACCTCATATTATATAATATTGATATTAAAATCTCTGGGCCCACTAGATCCACACTAACCAAACTAAAGTACAGTGGTACCTCGGGATACAAACATTATACAGTGGTACCTCGGGATACAAACATTATACAGTGGTACCTCGGGATACAAACATTATACAGTGGTACCTTGGGGGTACAAACATTATACAGTGGTACCTCGGGATACAAACATTATACAGTGGTACCTCGGGATACAAACATTATACAGTGGTATCTCGGGATACAAACATTATACAGTGGTACCTCGGGATACAAACATTATACAGTGGTACCTCGGGATACAAACATTATACAGTGGTATCTCGGGATATAAACATTATACAGTGGTACCTCGGGATACAAACATTATACAGTGGTACCTCGGGATACAAACATTATACAGTGGTACCTCGGGATACAAACATTATACAGTGGTACCTCGGGATACAAACATTATACAGTGGTACCTCGGGATACACACATTATACAGTGGTACCTCGGGATACAAACATTATACAGTGGTACCTCGGGATACACACATTATACAGTGGTACCTCGGGATACAAACAGTATACAGTGGTACCTCGGGATACAAACATTATACAGTGGTACCTCGGGATACAAACATTATACAGTGGTACCTCGGGATACAAACATTATACAGTGGTACCTTGGGGGTACAAACATTATACAGTGGTACCTCGGGATACAAACATTATACAGTGGTACCTCGGGATACAAACATTATACAGTGGTATCTCGGGATACAAACATTATACAGTGGTACCTCGGGATACAAACATTATACAGTGGTACCTCGGGATACAAACATTATACAGTGGTATCTCGGGATATAAACATTATACAGTGGTACCTCGGGATACAAACATTATACAGTGGTACCTCGGGATACAAACATTATACAGTGGTACCTCGGGATACAAACATTATACAGTGGTACCTCGGGATACAAACATTATACAGTGGTACCTCGGGATACACACATTATACAGTGGTACCTCGGGATACAAACATTATACAGTGGTACCTCGGGATACACACATTATACAGTGGTACCTCGGGATACAAACAGTATACAGTGGTACCTCGGGATACAAACATTATACAGTGGTACCTCGGGATACAAACATTATACAGTGGTACCTCGGGATACAAACATTATACAGTGGTACCTTGGGATACAAACATTATACAGTGGTACCTCGGGATACAAACAGTACACAGTGGTACCTCAGGATACAAACATTATACAGTGGTACCTCGGGATACAAACATTATACAGTGGTACCTCGGGATACAAACAGTATACAGTGGTACCTCGGGATACAAACATTATACAGTGGTACCTCGGGATACAAACATTATACAGTGGTACCTCGGGATACAAACATTATACAGTGGTACCTCGGGATACAAACATTATACAGTGGTACCTCGGGATACAAACATTATACAGTGGTACCTCGGGATACAAACATTATACAGTGGTACCTTGGGATACAAACATTATACAGTGGTACCTCGGGATACAAACAGTACACAGTGGTACCTCAGGATACAAACATTATACAGTGGTACCTCGGGATACAAACATTATACAGTGGTACCTCGGGATACAAACAGTATACAGTGGTACCTCGGGATACAAACATTATACAGTGGTACCTCGGGATACAAACATTATACAGTGGTACCTCGGGATACAAACATTATACAGTGGTACCTCGGGATACAAACATTATACAGTGGTACCTCGGGATACAAACATTATACAGTGGTACCTCGGGATACAAACAGTATACAGTGGTACCTCGGGATACAAACAGTATACAGTGGTACCTCGGGATACAAACAGTATACAGTGGTACCTCGGGATACAAACATTATACAGTGGTACCTCAGGATACAAACATTATACAGTGGTACCTCGGGATACAAACATTATACAGTGGTACCTCGGGATACAAACAGTATACAGTGGTACCTCGGGATACAAACATTATACAGTGGTACCTCGGGATACAAACATTATACAGTGGTACCTCAGGATACAAACATTATACAGTGGTACCTCGGGATACAAACATTATACAGTGGTACCTCGGGATACAAACAGTATACAGTGGTACCTCGGGATACAAACATTATACAGTGGTACCTCGGGATACAAACATTATACAGTGGTACCTCGGGATACAAACATTATACAGTGGTACCTCGGGATACAAACATTATACAGTGGTACCTTGGGATACAAACAGTATACAGTGGTACCTCGGGATACAAACAGTATACAGTGGTACCTCGGGATACAAACAGTATACAGTGGTACCTCGGGATACAAACATTATACAGTGGTACCTCAGTGGTACCTCAGGATACAAACATTATACAGTGGTACCTCGGGATACAAACATTATACAGTGGTACCTCGGGATACAAACAGTATACAGTGGTACCTCGGGATACAAACATTATACAGTGGTACCTCAGGATACAAACATTATACAGTGGTACCTTGGGATACAAACATTATGCAGTGGTACCTTGGGATACAAACATTATACAGTGGTACCTCGGGATACAAACATTATACAGTGGTACCTCGGGATACAAACATTATACAGTGGTACCTTGGGATACGAACGGCTCAAAACTCGAACAATTATGCAAGTGTATTTATGCAAGTGCTTTTGTAAGTGTATTTTTGGGGGTCTTAATTTACATTATTCCTTATGAGAACAAATTCGTTCGGTATCGGCACTCGAACAGTCTTCTGGAATTAATTTTGTATCCCAAGGTACCACTGTATTGTACTATATTGTACATGTCTATACCATTACTATGTATAGGTAATCTTGGCTTTATACATCATTGTTCCATGCCTAAGACAACTGTACCACACTGTTGTGCCATCATCTAAGCATAAGAAAAGAATTTTTCCTCTGAAAGTCATGCATGCCATAAGAGGTTACTAAAATGTCAGTAGCATTATAATAAAAAAAGAAGCACTAAACCACAAGGGCTATACAGTGTTGCAGGGCAGGAAGGAAGCGAGGGTATCAGGTGGCAAAAGGGAGATGGATGAGTAATAGGTTATGGAGAACAGCGGGGTAGTGGATGGTGAAACGGTAGAGGGCAGCAAGAGATTGAGGTAGAAAGGGCTGAGGGGAGTGCGAAAGGCATCATTATTTGAGTTTGTGGAGTAAATCAGTCGTTGTCAAGAAGTCAATGAGAGAGTCAGGATTAAAGGAGGGTCCATCAGCAAGAAGGGAAGGTAAAGAGAGAGTAGTAGAGCGGAGATGACGTTGGAGGTAAATTCTGCATGCTCGCTGATAGAGAGGGCAGTCTAACAGAATGTGGCTAATCTATACTTGAACTTGACACTGCTCACAGAGGAGAACAGGGTGCCTCTCCATGAGATATCCATGAGTAAGACGAGTGTGGCCAACGCAAAGGCGGGAGAAAGTAGTCTCCCAACCTCGACGCTGATGACAAGAAGAAGGCCAGTAACCTATGCTCGGTTTAATAGAATGAAGTTTGTTACCGAGCACAGTTAACCAACGTTGTTGCCAATGTGTGTGAAGGTGGGCAGCTATTACAGCAAAATAGTCCGGAAATGGAACACCTCTATATGAAATTGGTAGGTCATGTACTGCTGACTGCGCAGCAGTGTCTGCCTGTTCATTACCCTGTACATCAACATAACCAGGGACTCAACAAAAAACAATATTTTTATGCTTGGTAGAGATATGGCATAGCCAAAGTTGGATACGGAGAACTACGGGGTGAGGTGTATCATATTTCTGTATAGCCTGTAGAGCACTAAGGGAGTCTTGAGACAACCACAAATGATGACACAGGCATAGATGCAATACGAATAAGTGCTGCAAGAATGGCATACAATTCAGCAGTAAAAATGCTAGCAGAAGATAGTAAATGCCCTCGCATGACGCTGTCCGGAAACACTGCTGCGAATCCGACGCCGTCAGAAGACTTAGAGCCATCTGTGTACACTGTGATGGCATGAGAATGAGTGTAGAAGTGGTCAAGAAAAAGAGAGCGGGAAGCCACCGTAGGCAGTTGGGCTTTCAAGCAAGGGAGTGAGAAAGAACAGACCCGAACAGCTGGAGCTTCCCAGGGGGGTAGGGAAAAGTGAAATGCTACATAAACATATAAAGGTGGTAACTGAAGGGAAGACAAGAGCGAATGTAGGCGAAGAGAGAAGGGACAGAGCAAACAGAGGCTGCGAACAAATAATGTCTACTAATATTGGTGACCATTCTATAAATTGAAGGATTGCGGAGATTGTGAGAGCGTACAGACAAGGATGGAACATTCGCTTCTGCATAGAGGCTCTCAACAGGGAAAGAGTGAAAAGCACCAAGGTATAAACGTAATCCTTGGTGATGGATGGGGTTTAGGCTAGAGAGAGTAGCAGGAGAGGCCACTGGATAGATCTGGTCACCATAATCGAGTTTTGATAAAATGAGGGCTGAATGTAGGCGAAGGAGAGTTCAACGATCAGCTCCCCATGAAAGGTGAGCAAAGGTTTTAAGAAGGTTCAGCCGGTTGTGACAAGTTGCCTTCAGAGAGGCAATGTGAGGTTTCCAGGATAACCTACGGTCAAAGAGAAGGCATAGAAACCTGACTATCACATTCAGGGATACAGGAGCCATAGAGGTACAAAGGATGATCGGAGCTGACAGAGCATCTAGTGAAAGTAATTTGGTGAGTTTTGGTACTGGAAAATTTAAACCCATGCATGGTGGCCCAATTGGAAACACGGTCGACTGCATGCTAGGTTACTTCTTTCTTTTTGTTTTTAAGAAAAAAAAATAAAACAAAAAGAAAAAGGGGAATGGGGAGGAATAGTTCCTAGGAGGAATGAAAGGGCCGGAAATCACCCACTGCGCCCAAGAAGACCTCAACACCGCAAGTAGTGCAGATGCGGCATAGAACCCATGCCATACCCTACCCTTCATGCCAGTAAACCAGCAATCCAGGATAGCAACCTCACATCTGCCGAGCTACCTCGGTGGAACAAAGAGAGGGAGGCCGGATATCCACCACAAAGCATACCTCCTTTGGCCACCACCCCCAGAATCCGAAAGGTGGCCTCCAGAGATACACCAGTCACCCAAAAGGCACCCAAAGCCAACCCCCAGAAGACCAGAGAGGGAATTGGATATCCCTAGGCGATCCAGATTCCACGGCAAACTACACCACCACAAGAACCTCAACAGAATGAGATTGACCCTGGTACCCTTCCCCCTACCTAGGAACCAGTAGGCCTGTGGAAAGAATCCCAAAGGCCAAAAAGAGGAAGGGAATAAGGGAGGGACGAGGAGGAAAGGAAAAAGGGAGGATGGGATAGGGAAGGGGGGATTGGGGGGTAATTAGGTTTGGTCTGAGGAAGGAGGCTAACAGGTCTAATTCCTAAGACCAAGAGCCTCTTCACCACACCAAGGAGCCCCCCCTTGAAGAGGAATGCCAGTAGCAAGGGGCTAGTAACCCCTTCTCCTGTATACATCACTAAATATACAAAAAGACTTGTTTTTCTTTTTAGGTCACCCTGCCTCAGTGGGATATGACTGACACATTGAAAAACTTCTGAAAATTGTGAGACTTTTACTCACTCTGCCCGAGGTATCCCAGCAAGTGAGCACGTCTCCTGTATTATCCCAGTGCTTAACAGAATAGGAATGGCATAAGAGGGTAAAAATAAAAATGGAAACTATAGCTATAGTTTACTTAATAACATAAAGAGTGAGAATACAACATATCCTGACGGAAAATAACACAACTGACCTATGAGACTTATTACCAGGGGAAGGGCAGATGTTTACCTGGAGTTTACCTGGAGAGAGTTTCGGGGGTCAACGCCCCCGCGGCCCGGTCTGTGACCAGGCCTCCTGGTGGATCAGAGCCTGATCAACCAGGCTGTTGCTGCTGGCTGTGCGCAAACCAACGTACGAGCCAGAGCCCGGCTGATCAGGAACTGACTTTAGGTGCTTGTCCAGTGCCAGCTTGAAGACTGCCAGGGGTCTGTTGGTAATCCCCCTTATGTGTGCTGGGAGGCAGTTGAAGAGTCTCGGGCCCCTGACACTTATTGTATGGTCTCTTAACGTGCTAGTGACACCCCTGCTTTTCATTATGGGGATGGTGCATCGTCTGCCAAGTCTTTTGCTTTCGTAGTGAGTGATTTTCGTGTGCAAGTTCGGTACTAGTCCCTCTAGGATTTTCCAGGTGTATATAATCATGTATCTCTCCCTCCTGCGTTCCAGGGAATACAGGTTTAGGAACCTCAAGCGCTCCCAATAATTGAGGTGTTTTATCTCCGTTATGCGCGCCGTGAAAGTTCTCTGTACATTTTCTAGGTCGGCAGTTTCACCTGCCTTGAAAGGTGCTGTTAGTGTGCAGTAATATTCCAGCCTAGATAGAACAAGTGACCTGAAGAGTGTCATCATGGGCTTGGCCTCCCTAGTTTTGAAGGTTCTCATTATCCATCCTGTCATTTTTCTAGCAGATGCGATTGATACAATGTTATGGTCCTTGAAGGTGAGATCCTCCGACATGATCACTCCCAGGTCTTTGACGTTGGTGTTTCGCTCTATTTTGTGGCCAGAATTTGTTTTGTACTCTGATGAAGATTTAATTTCCTCATGTTTACCATATCTGAGTAATTGAAATTTCTCATCGTTGAACTTCATATTGTTTTCTGCAACCCACTGAAAGATTTGGTTGATGTCTGCCTGGAGCTTTGCAGTGTCTGCAATGGAAGACACTGTCATGCAGATTCGGGTGTCATCTGCAAAGGAAGACACGGTGCTGTTTACCTGGAGTTTACCTGGAGAGAGTTTCGGGGGTCAACGCCCCCGCGGCCCGGTCTGTGACCAGGCCTCCTGGTGGATCAGCGCCTGATCAACCAGGCTGTTGCTGCTGGCTGCACGCAAACCAACGTACGAGCCACAGCCCGGCTGATCAGGAACTGACTTTAGGTGCTTGTCCAGTGCCAGCTTGAAGACTGCCAGGGGTCTGTTGGTAATCCCCCTTATGTGTGCTGGGAGGCAGTTGAACAGTCTCGGGCCCCTGACACTTATTGTATGGTCTCTTAACGTGCTAGTGACACCCCTGCTTTTCATTGGGGGGATGGTGCATCGTCTGCCAAGTCTTTTGCTTTCGTAGTGAGTGATTTTCGTGTGCAAGTTCGGTACTAGTCCCTCTAGGATTTTCCAGGTGTATATAATCATGTATCTCTCCCTCCTGCGTTCCAGGGAATACAGGTTTAGAAACCTCAAGCGCTCCCAGTAATTGAGGTGTTTTATCTCCGTTATGCGCGCCGTGAAAGTTCTCTGTACATTTTCTAGGTCGGCAATTTCACCTGCCTTGAAAGGTGCTGTTAGAGTGCAGCAATATTCCAGCCTAGATAGAACAAGTGACCTGAAGAGTGTCATCATGGGCTTGGCCTCCCTAGTTTTGAAGGTTCTCATTATCCATCCTGTCATTTTTCTAGCAGATGCGATTGATACAATGTTATGGTCCTTGAAGGTGAGATCCTCCGACATAATCACTCCCAGGTCTTTGACGTTGGTGTTTCGCTCTATTTCGTGGCCAGAATTTGTTTTGTACTCTGATGAAGATTTAATTTCCTCATGTTTACCATATCTGAGTAATTGAAATTTCTCATCGTTGAACTTCATATTGTTTTCTGCAGCCCACTGAAAGATTCAGTTGATGCCCGCCTGGAGCCTTGCAGTGTCTGCAATGGAAGACACTGTCATGCAGATTCGGGTGTCATCTGCAAAGGAAGACACGGTGCTGTGGCTGACATCCTTGTCTATGTCGGATATGAGGATGAGGAACAAGATGGGAGCTAGTACTGTGCCTTGTGGAACAGAGCTTTTCACCGTAGCTGCCTCGGACTTTACTCTGTTGACGACTACTCTCTGTGTTCTGTTAGTGAGGAAATTATAGATCCATCGACCGACTTTTCCTGTTATTCCTTTAGCGCACATTTTGTGCGCTATTACGCCATGGTCACACTTGTCGAAGGCTTTTGCAAAGTCTGTATATATTACATCTGCATTCTTTTTGTCTTCTAGTGCATTTAGGACCTTGTCGTAGTGATCCAGTAGCTGAGACAGACAGGAGCGACCTGTTCTAAACCCATGTTGCCCTGGGTTGTGTAACTGATGGGTTTCTAGATGGGTGGTGATCTTGCTTCTTAGGACCCTTTCAAAGATTTTTATGATATGGGATGTTAGTGCTATTGGTCTGTAGTTCTTTGCTGTTGCTTTACTGCCCCCTTTGTGGAGTGGGGCTATGTCTGTTGTTTTTAGTAACTGAGGGACGACCCCCGTGTCCATGCTCCCTCTCCATAGGATGGAAAAGGCTCGTGATAGGGGCTTCTTGCAGTTCTTGATGAACACAGAGTTCCATGAGTCTGGCCCTGGGGCAGAGTGCATGGGCATGTCATTTATCGCCTGTTCGAAGTCATTTGGCGTCAGGATAACATCGGATAGGCTTGTGTTAATTAAATTTTGTGGCTCTCTCATAAAAAATTCATTTTGATCTTCGACTCTCAGTCTGGTTAGCGGCTTGCTAAAAACTGAGTCATATTGGGACTTGAGTAGCTCACTCATTTCCTTGCTGTCATCTGTGTAGGACCCATCTTGTTTAAGTAGGGGCCCAATACTGGACGTTGTTCTCGATTTTGATTTGGCATAGGAGAAGAAATACTTTGGGTTTCTTTCGATTTCATTTATAGCTTTTAGTTCTTCCCGCGATTCCTGACTCCTAAAGGATTCTTTTAGCTTAAGTTCGATGCTTGCTATTTCTCTGACCAGTGTCTCCCTGCGCATTTCAGATATATTGACCTCTTTTAGCCGCTCTGTTATTCTTTTCCGTCGCCTGTAAAGGGAGCGCCTGTCTCTTTCTATTTTACATCTACTCCTCCTTTTTCTTAGAGGAATAAGCCTTGTGCATACATCGAGTGCCACCGAGTTAATCTGTTCTAGGCATAAGTTTGGGTCTGTGTTGCTTAGTATATCTTCCCAGCTTATATCGGTTAGGACTTGGTTTACTTGGTCCCACTTTATGTTTTTGTTATTGAAGTTGAATTTGGTGAATGCTCCCTTGTGACTAGTCTCATTTTGTCGGTCTGGGGCTCCTCGCATACATGTCTGAACCTCAATTATGTTGTGATCTGAGTATATTGTTTTTGATATGGTGACATTTCTTATCAGATCATCATTGTTAGTGAAGATGAGGTCTAGTGTATTCTCCAGTCTAGTAGGCTCTATTATTTGCTGGTTTAAACTGAATTTTGTGCAGAGATTTAAAAGCTCGTGTGAGTGTGAGTTTTCATCAGAGCTGCCTCCTGGTGTTATTACTGCAACAATATTATTTGCTATATTCCTCCATTTTAGGTGCCTAAAGTTGAAATCCCCCAGGAGCAAGATGTTGGGTGCAGGAGCTGGAAGATTTTCCAGACAGTGGTCAATTTTTAACAGCTGTTCCTGGAATTGCTGGGATGTTGCATCCGGAGGCTTGTAGACTACCACAATGACTAGGTTTTGGTTCTCGACCTTTACTGCTAAAACTTCCACTACGTCATTTGAGGCATTAAGCAGTTCTGTGCAAACAAGTGACTCTGCAATGTACAGGCCAACCCCCCCCTTTTGCCTGTTCACTCTGTCACATCTGTATAGGTTGTAACATGGGATCCATATTTCATTGTCCAAGTGATCCTTTATGTGGGTCTCAGTGAAAGCCGCGAACATTGCCTTTGCCTCTGCAAGCAGTCCACGGATGAAAGGTATTTTGTTGTTTGTTGCTGGCTTTAGACCCTGTATATTTGCAAAGAAGAATGTTATCGGACTGGTGGTATTGTTGGTACTGGGGGGGGGATTTTTTTTCCGGCATTAGTATCTGTATCTGTGGCTGACATCCTTGTCTATGTCGGACATGAGGATGAGGAACAAGATGGGAGCGAGTACTGTGCCTTGTGGAACAGAGCTTTTCACCATAGCTGCCTCGGACTTTTCTCTGTTGACGACTACTCTCTGTGTTCTGTTATTGAGGAAATTATAGATCCATCGACCGACTTTTCCTGTTATTCCTTTAGCACGCATTTTGTGCGCTATTGCGCCATGGTCACACTTGTCGAAGGCTTTTGCAAAGTCTGTATATATTACATCTGCATTCTTTTTGTCTTCTAGTACATTTAGGACCTTGTCGTAGTGATCCAATAGTTGAGACAGACAGGAGCGACCTGTTCTAAACCCATGTTGCCCTGGGTTGTGTAACTGATGGATTTCTAGATGGGTGGTGATCTTGCTTCTTAGGACCCTTTCAAAGATTTTTATGATGTGGGATGTTAGTGCTATTGATCTGTAGTTCTTTGCTGTTGCTTTACTGCCCCCTTTGTGGAGTGGGGCTATGTCTCTTGTTTTTAGTAACTGTGGGACGACCCCCGTGTCCATGCTCCCTCTCCATAGGATGGAAAAGGCTCGTGATAGGGGCTTCTTGCAGTTCTTGATGAACAAAGAGTTCCATGAGTCTGGCCCTGGGGCAGAGTGCATGTGCGTGTCATTTATCGCCTGTTCGAAGTCATTTGGCGTCAGGATAACATCGGATAGGCTTCTGTTAATCAAATTTTGTGGCTCTCTCATAAAAAATTCATTTTGATCTTCGACTCTCAGTCTGGTTAGCGGCTTGCTAAAAACTGAGTCATATTGGGACTTGAGTAGCTCACTCATTTCCTTGCTGTCATCTGTGTAGGACCCATCTTGTTTAAGTAGGGGCCCAATACTGGACGTCGTTCTCGATTTTGATTTGGCATAGGAGAAGAAATACTTTGGGTTTCTTTCGATTTCATTTATGGCTTTTAGTTCTTCCCGCGATTCCTGACTCCTAAAGGATTCTTTTAGCTTAAGTTCTATGCTTGCTATTTCTCTGACCAGTGTCTCCCTACGCATTTCAGATATATTGACCTCTTTTAGCCGCTCTGTTATTCTTTTCCGTCGCCTGTAAAGGGAGCGCCTGTCTCTTTCTATTTTACATCTACTCCTCCTTTTTCTTAGAGGAATAAGCCTTGTGCATACATCGAGTGCCACCGAGTTAATCTGTTCTAGGCATAAGTTGGGGTCTGTGTTGCTTAGTACATCTTCCCAGCTTATATCGGTTAGGACTTGGTTTACTTGGTCCCACTTTATGTTTTTGTTATTGAAGTTGAATTTGGTGAATGCTCCCTCGTGACTAATCTCATTATGTCGGTCTGGGGCTCCGCGCATACTTGACTGAACCTCAATTATGTTGTGATCTGAGCATATTGTTTTTGATATGATGACATTTCTTATCAGATCATCATTGTTAGTGAAGATGAGGTCTAGTGTATTCTCCAGTCTAGTAGGCTCTATTATTTGCTGGTTTAAATTGAATTTTGTGCAGAGATTTAAAAGCTCGCATGAGTGTGAGTTTTCATCAGAGCTGCCTCCTGGTGTTATTACTGCAACAATATTATTTGCTATATTCCTCCATTTTAGGTGCCTTAAGTTGAAATCCCCCAGGACCAAGATGTTGGGTGCAGGAGCTGGAAGATTTTCCAGACAGTGGTCAATTTTTAACAGCTGTTCCTGGAATTGCTGGGATGTTGCATCCGGAGGCTTGTAGACTACCACAATGACTAGGTTTTGGTTCTCGACCTTTACTGCTAAAACTTCCACTACATCATTTGAGGCATTTAGCAGTTCTGTGCAAACAAGTGACTCTGCAATGTACAGGCCACCCACCCCCTTTTGCCTGTTCACTCTGTCACATCTGTATAGGTTGTAACCTGGGATCCATATTTCGTTGTCCAAGTGATCCTTTATGTGGGTCTCAGTGAAAGCCGCGAACATTGCCTTTGCCTCTGCAAGCAGTCCACGGATGAAAGGTATTTTGTTGTTTGTTGCTGGCTTTAGACCCTGTATATTTGCAAAGAAGAATGTTATCGGACTGGTGGTATTGTTGGTACTGGGGGGGGATTTTTTTCCGGCATTAGTATCTGTATCTGTTTGTTTGGAGTGGAGGCCATCGACTGTGGTTCCACTCCAGGAATGACTGGATTTGGTGTACGATTTCTGCCATTTCCTGCCAGTTTTTTTTCCTTCCTGGCACTAAAAAACCTCTTGTACTCTTCACCGACCCCTCAAGGAAGGTTCCTTGATGTTGGTGAGGGGCTCTTGATTTAGGGAATTGGATCTGTGCTCCAGTTCCCCGAATTAATCCTGAATGCCTTCCACATCCCCCCCCAGGCGCTGTATAATCCTCCGGGTTTGGCGCTTCCCCCTTGATTATAATAGTAATAATAATAATAATAATACTCTTCACCGACCAGATGACCCGAGATTTGCAATGCGTGGTCCACTACACACACAGCTGTCCAGGGCTCCCATTCACCGGACTAGTCACCAACCTCCCTCTCTAGCTGTTTCCTTGAGCTTATAGTGTCCTTAAAGCACCCCCCTTCCCCACAAGGCATAGACCACATGTTACAACCTGACACAAGTTCAAGAATAAAAGACCTGACTTTAGCCGAGAGGCATGTCTGACAGCTATTTGCCAAGGCAAGGTGTGACAATTTACTGGAGTTAAGTCTCCCTTAGTGACCTCACAAGCACTACATCACAAAATGGCACTGATTGTACAATGCTGTTTATAACACTGAATTATGAGAAAGGCATAAAAATACTGTTATTCATTACCTATATGAATTCAGAGATATACAGTGTCATGTTGATGCCCAGTAAAGCTTAATATATGGAAGATCCTCATCCTACACATTATCATGCACACAACTGTGTGGCTAAATAAATACATCATTGATTATCCAGCAATTGGTCATCTGAAATTCAAAACTGTGCAGCAGTCTTTTTAATAGAGACCTGAAAAATAATCCAGAAAAACAATATATATATTTTTTTTACATATCAGTCGTCTCTCACCATGATGGGGCAATGAAATAAAAGAGGAAAGACATTCACCATCATTCATTCAATAGCTGTCTTGTCAGAAGCAATGCAACATCACAGTTAATGTGATCCTTTGAACTGTAACATCCTCACTCATCCTTCAGAGTGCAGGTACTGTACTTCCCACCTCTGGAACTGTAACATCCTCACTCATCCTTCAGAGTGCAGGTACTGTACTTCCCACCTCCTGAACTGTAACATCCTCACCCATCCTTCAGAGTGGAGGTATTGTACTTCCCACCTCCAGAACTGTAACATCCTCACTCATCCTTCAGAGTGGAGGTATTGTACTTCCCACCTCCAGAACTGTAACATACTTCAGTGCAGGTACTGTACTTCCCACCTCCTGAACTGTAACATCCTCACCCATCCTTCAGAGTGGAGGTATTGTACTTCCCACCTCCAGAACTGTAACATCCTCACTCATCCTTCAGAGTACAGGTACTGTACTTCCCACCTCCAGAACTGTAACATCCTCACTCATCCTTCAGAGTGCAGGTACTGTACTTCCCACCTCCAGAACTGTAACATCCTCACTCATCCTTCAGAGTGCAGGTACTGTACTTCCCACCTCCAGAACTGTAACGTCCTCACCCATCCTTCAGTGCAGGTACTGTACTTCCCACCTCCAGAACTGTAACATCCTCACTCATCCTTCAGAGTACAGGTACTGTACTTTCGACCTCCAGAACTGTAACATCATCACCCATCCTTCAGAGTGCAGGTACTGTACTTCCCACCTCCAGAACTGTAACATCCTCACTCATCCTTCAGAGTACAGGTACTGTACTTCCCACCTCCAGAACTGTAACATCCTCACCCATCCTTCAGAGTGCAGGCACTGTACTTCCCACCTCCAGAACTGTAACATCCTCACCCATCCTTCAGAGTGCAGGTACTGTACTTCCCACCTCCAGAACTGTAACATCCTCACCCATGCCTCAGAGTAAAGGAACTGTACTTCCCACCTCCAGAACTGTAACATCCTAACCCATCCTTCAGAGTGCAGGTACTGTACTTCCCACCTCCAGAACTGTAACATCCTCACCCATCCTTCAGAGTACAGGTACTGTACTTCCCACATCCAGAACTGTAACATCCTCACCCATCCTTCAGAGTGCAGGTACTGTACTTCCCACCTGGAGTTTACCTGGAGAGAGTTCCGGGGGTCAACGCCCCCGCGGCCCGGTCTGTGACCAGGCCTCCTGGTGGATCAGAGCCTGATCAACCAGGCTGTTGCTGCTGGCTGCACGCAAACCAACGTACCAGCCACAGCCCGGCTGGTCAGGAACCGACTTTAGGTGCTTGTCCAGTGCCAGCTTGAAGACTGCCAGGGGTCTGTTGGTAATCCCCCTTATGTATGCTGGGAGGCAGTTGAACTGTCTCGGGCCCCTGACACTTATTGTATGGTCTCTTAACGAACTAGTGACACCCCTGCTTTTCATTGGGGGGATGTTGCATCGTCTGCCAAGTCTTTTGCTTTCGTAGTGAGTGATTTTCGTGTGGAAGTTCGGTACTAGTCCCTCTAGAATTTTCCAGGTGTATATAATCATGTATCTCTCCCGCCTGCATTCCAGGGAATACAGTTTTAGGAACCTCAAGCACTCCCAGTAATTGAGGTGTTTTATCTCCGTTATGCGCGCCGTGAAGGTTCTCTGTACATTTTCTAGGTCAGCAATTTCACCTGCCTTGAAAGGTGCTGTTAGTGTGCAGCAATATTCCAGTCTAGATAGAACAAGTGACCTGAAGAGTGTCATCATGGGCTTGGCCTCCCTAGTTTTGAAGGTTCTCATTATCCATCCTGTCATTTTTCTAGCAGATGCGATTGATACAATGTTATGGTCCTTGAAGGTGAGATCCTCCGACATGATCACTCCCAGGTCTTTGACGTTGGTGTTTCGCTCTATTTTGTGGCCAGAATTTGTTTTGTATTCTGATGAAGATTTAATTTCCTCGTGTTTACCATATCGGAGTAATTTAAATTTCTGATCGTTGAACTTCATATTGTTTTCTGCAGCCCACTGAAAGATTCGGTTGATGTCTGCCTGGAGCCTTGCAGAGTCTGCAATGGAAGACACTGTCATGCAGATTCGGGTGTCATCTGCAAAGGAAGACACGGTGCTGTGGCTGACATCCTTGTCTATGTCAGATATGAGGATGAGGAACAAGATGGGAGCGAGTACTGTGCCTTGTGGAACAGAGCTTTTCACTGTAGCTGCCTCGGACTTTACTCTGTTGACGACTACTCTCTGTGTTCTGTTAGTGAGGAAATTATAGATCCATCGACTGACTTTTCCTGTTATTCCTTTAGCACGCATTTTGTGCGCTATTATGCCATGGTCACACTTGTCGAAGGCTTTTGCAAAGTCTGTATATATTACATCTGCATTCTTTTTATCTTCTAGTGCATTTAGGACCTTGTCGTAGTGATCCAATAGTTGAGACAGACAGGAGCGACCTGTTCTAAACCCATGTTGCCCTGGGTTGTGTAACTGATGGGTTTCTAGATGGGTGGTGATCTTGCTTCTTAGGACCCTTTCAAAGATTTTATGATATGGGATGTTAGTGCTATCGGTCTGTAGTTCTTTGCTGTTGCTTTACTGCCCCCTTTGTGGAGTGGGGCTATGTCTGTTGTTTTTAGTAACTGTGGGACGACCCCCGTGTCCATGCTCCCTCTCCATAGGATGGAAAAGGCTAGTGATAGGGGCTTCTTGCAGTTCTTGATGAACACGGAGTTCCATGAGTCTGGCCCTGGGGCAGAGTGCATGGGCATGTCATTTATCGCCTGTTCGAAGTCATTTGGCGTCAGGATAACATCGGATAGGCTTGTGTTAACCAAATTTTGTGGCTCTCTCATAAAAAATTCATTTTGATCTTCGACTCTCAGTCTGGTTAGCGGCTTGCTAAAAACTGAGTCATATTGGGACTTGAGTAGCTCACTCATTTCCTTGCTGTCATCTGTGTAGGACCCATCTTGTTTAAGTAGGGGCCCAATACTGGATGTTGTTCTCGACTTTGATTTGGCATAGGAGAAGAAATACTTTGGGTTTCTTTCGATTTCATTTATGGCTTTTAGTTCTTCCCGCGATTCCTGACTCCTATAAGATTCCTTTAGCTTGAGTTCGATGCTTGCTATTTCTCTGACTAGTGTCTCCCTACGCATTTCAGATATATTGACCTCTTTTAGCCGCTCTGTTATTTTTTTCCGTCGCCTGTAAAGGGAGCGCCTGTAACATCCTCACCCATCCTTCAGAGTGCAGGTACTGTACTTCCCACCTCCAGAATTGTAACATCCTCACCCATCCTTCAGAGTGCAGGTACTGTACTTCCCACCTCCAGAACTGTAACATCCTCACCCATCCTTCAGAGTGCAGGTACTGTACTTCCCTCCTCCAGAACTGTAACATCCTCACCCATCCTTCAGGGTACAGGAATTGTACTTCCCACCTCCAGAACCATAACATCCTCATCCATCCTTCAGAGTACAGGTACTATACTTCCCACCTCCAAAACTGTAACATCCTCAACCATCCTTCAGAGTGCAAGTACAGTACTTCCCACCTCCAGAACTGTAACATCCTTATTGATCCTTCAGGGTACAGGAACTGTATTTCCCACTTCCAAAACTGTAACATCCTCATCCATCCTTCAGAGTGCAGGCACATACTTCCCACCTCCAGAACTGTAACATCCTCACCCATCCCTCAGAGTAAAGGAACTGTACTTCCTGCTTCCAGGACTAACATCCTCACCCATCCTTCAGAGTGCAGGTACTGTACTTCCCACCTCCAGAACTGTAACATCCTCACCCATCCTTCAGGGTACAGGAACTGTACTTCCCACCTCCAGAATTGCAACATCCTCACACATCCTTCAGAATGCAGGTACTGTACTTCCCACCTCCAGAACTGTAACATCCTCACACATCCTTCAGAGTGCAGGTACTGTACTTCCCACCTCCAGAACTGTAACATCCTCACCCATCCTTCAGAGTGCAGGTACTGTACTTCCCACCTCCAGAACTCAAAGTCCCACTAACCAGGTTCTCTGAATCCCCTGATTAATCCTATTTTGCTAACACTAACAACACCAGAACATAAAAAAAAATGATGTAACTATCGTGTTTTTGAGTCTTGTTCAACCCCAGCCAAGGATGCTGTAACTATCGTGTTTTTGAGTCTTGTTCAACCCCAACCAAGGATGCTGTAACTATCGTGTTTTTGAGTCTTGTTCAACCCCAGCCAAGGATGCTGTAACTATCGTGTTTTTGAGTCTTGTTCAACCCCAACCAAGGATGCTGTAACTATCGTGTTTTTGAGTCTTGTTCAACCCCAGCCAAGGATGCTGTAACTATCGTGTTTTTGAGTCTTGTTCAACCCCAACCAAGGATGCTGTAACTATCGTGTTTTTGAGTCTTGTTCAACCCCAGCCAAGGATGCTGTAACTATCGTGTTTTTGAGTCTTGTTCAACCCCAACCAAGGATGCTGTAACTATCGTGTTTTTGAGTCTTGTTCAACCCCAACCAAGGATGCTGTAACTATCGTGTTTTTGAGTCTTGTTCAACCTCAACCAAGGATGCTGTAACTATCGTGTTTTTGAGTCTTGTTCAACCCCAGCCAAGGATGCTGTAACTATCGTGTTTTTGAGTCTTGTTCAACCCCAACCAAGGATGCTGTAACTATCGTGTTTTTGAGTCTTGTTCAACCCCAGCCAAGGATGCTGTAACTATCGTGTTTTTGAGTCTTGTTCAACCCCAACCAAGGATGCTGTAACTATCGTGTTTTTGAGTCTTGCTCAACCCCAGCCAAAGATGCTGTAACTATCGTGTTTTTGAGTCTTGTTCAACCCCAGCCAAGGATGCTGTAACTATCGTGTTTTTGAGTCTTGTTCAACCCCAACCAAGGATGCTGTAACTATCGTGTTTTTGAGTCTTGCTCAACCCCAGCCAAGGATGCTGTAACTATCGTGTTTTTGAGTCTTGTTCAACCCCAGCCAAGGATGCTGTAACTATCGTGTTTTTGAGTCTTGTTCAACCCCAACCAAGGATGCTGTAACTATCGTGTTTTTGAGTCTTGTTCAACCCCAGCCAAGGATGCTGCATAATCGAAGATCTATTCTTCATTTGATCTTGTATACAGACCATCTAGCAGACAATAACCTTTGTCTGTTTGACGTGAGTACTGTAGCTGTGGCTACAGTCCCCTCAAGGAAGGTTCCTTGATGTTGGTGAGGGGCTCTTGATTTAGGGAATTGGATCTGTGCTCCAGTTACCCGAATTAAGCCTGAATGCCTTCCACATCCCCCCCTAGGCGCTGTATAATCCTCCGGGTTTAGCGCTTCCCCCTTGATTATAATAATAATGTGGCTACAGTACTCCAGAGATGAACATCCTAGCCAGGAAAATTGTTACAGTTATGGAAAATCCTGAATCTGAATAGATCATTTGAGTGTAACCAAGCCAGGTGGTGTATAATCAAGCCAGGTGGTGTATAACCAACCCAGATGTTGTATAACCAAGCCAGGTGGTGTATAACCAAGCCAGGTGGTGTACTACCAAGCCAGGTGATGTACAACCAAGCCAGGTGATGTACAACCAAGCCAAGTGGTGTATAACCAACCCAGATCTTGTATAACCAAGCCAGGTGGTGTACAACCAAGCCAGGTGGTGTACAACCAAGCCAGGTGGTGTATAGCCCAGCCAGGTATTTTATAGCCCAGCCAGGTGTTGTATAGCTCAGCCAGGTGTTGCACAACCAAGCCAGATATTGCATAAGCAAACCAGGTATTGCATAACCAAGTCAAGTGTTGCATAACCAAGTCAGGTGTTGTATAACCAAGCCAGGTGTTGTATAACCAAGTCAGGTGTTGCATAACCAAGCCAGGTGTTGTATAACCAAGTCAGGTGTTGCATAACCAAGCCAGGTGTTGTATAACCAAGCCAGGTATTGCATAACCAAGCCAGGTATTGCATAACCAAGTCAAGTGTTGCATAACCAAGCCAGGTGTTGTATAACCAAGTCAGGTGTTGCATAACCAAGCCAGGTGTTGTATAACCAAGCCAGGTATTGTATAACCAAGCCAGGTGTTGCATAACCAAGCCAGGTGTTGCATAACCAAGTCAAGTGTTGCATAACCAAGTCAGGTGTTGTATAACCAAGCCAGGTGTTGTATAACCAAGTCAGGTGTTGCATAACCAAGCCAGGTGTTGTATAACCAAGTCAGGTGTTGCATAACCAAGCCAGGTGTTGTATAACCAAGCCAGGTATTGCATAACCAAGCCAGGTATTGCATAACCAAGTCAAGTGTTGCATAACCAAGCCAGGTGTTGTATAACCAAGTCAGGTGTTGCATAACCAAGCCAGGTGTTGTATAACCAAGCCAGGTATTGTATAACCAAGCCAGGTGTTGCATAACCAAGCCAGGTGTTGCATAACCAAGCCAGGTGTTGTATAACCAAGCCAGGTGTTGCATAACCAAGCCAGATATTGCATAAGCAAGCCAGGTATTGCATAACCAAGTCAGGTGTTGCATAACCAAGCCAGGTGTTGCATAACCAAGTCAGGTGTTGCATAACCAAGCCAGGTATTGCATAACCAAGTCAGGTGTTGCATAACCAAGCCAGGTGTTGCATAACCAAGCCAGGTGTTGCATAACCAAGCCAGGTGTTGCATAACCAAGCCAGGTGTTGTATAACCAAGTCAGGTGTTGCATAACCAAGCCAGGTGTTGCATAACCAAGCCAGGTGTTGCATAACCAAGCCAGGTGTTGCATAACCAAGTCAGGTGTTGCATAACCAAGCCAGGTATTGCATAACCAAGTCAGGTGTTGCATAACCAAGCCAGGTGTTGCATAACCAAGCCAGGTGTTGCATAACCAAGCCAGGTGTTGCATAACCAAGCCAGGTGTTGTATAACCAAGTCAGGTGTTGCATAACCAAGCCAGGTGTTGCATAACCAAGCCAGGTGTTGCATAACCAAGCCAGGTGTTGTATAACCAAGCCAGGTGTTGTATAACCAAGTCAGGTGTTGTATAACCAAGTCAGGTGTTGCATAACCAAGCCAGGTGTTGCATAACCAAGCCAGGTGTTGCATAACCAAGCCAGGTGTTGCATAACCAAGCCAGGTGTTGTATAACCAAGCCAGGTGTTGCATAACCAAGTCAGGTGTTGCATAACCAAGCCAGGTGTTGCATAACCAAGCCAGGTGTTGCATAACCAAGCCAGGTGTTGCATAACCAAGCCAGGTGTTGCATAACCAAGCCAGGTGTTGCATAACCAAGCCAGGTGTTGCATAACCAAGCCAGGTGTTGCATAACCAAGCCAGGTGTTGCATAACCAAGTCAGGTGTTGCATAACCAAGCCAGGTATTGCATAACCAAGTCAGGTGTTGCATAACCAAGCCAGGTGTTGCATAACCAAGCCAGGTGTTGCATAACCAAGCCAGGTGTTGCATAACCAAGCCAGGTGTTGTATAACCAAGTCAGGTGTTGCATAACCAAGCCAGGTGTTGCATAACCAAGCCAGGTGTTGCATAACCAAGCCAGGTGTTGCATAACCAAGCCAGGTGTTGTATAACCAAGTCAGGTGTTGCATAACCAAGTCAGGTGTTGCATAACCAAGCCAGGTGTTGTATAACCCTACAGCATTTACAAATATACATAAACCACAAACAATAAATACATCATTCTCCTTTTTAACTTTGAATATGTGTAGTGGGAGTTCATGGGAGTTATGATGGTGGGAGTAAAACACAATATGTGTAGTGGGAGTTCATGGGAGTTATGATGGTGGGAGTAAAACACAATATGTGTAGTGGGAGTTCATGGGAGTTATGATGGTTGGAGTAAAACACACATGTTGGATGGTAACACTTATATTAGCAGAGTGTGAAGGGGGAGAGCCCAAACTGCTGCGTCTTGCCTGGTGTAGACCTATGCGAGAACTGAGGCCGATGCAGCGCAGCCTATGCACTCATGCGGAATCACGTGACATCATACAAACTAGTCACTAGGCCTAGCAAAGGGGTCGTGTATGTAAAACATATGGATGGTACTAACTATGATACTCAGATAAGCTATACAAGACATGTTGGGGATCAGCAACTATGCTGACAGCTTGGTCATGTTACGTATGTCGTCTCGACATACAATACTACGCTACAGGTCGAACAGGCAGGTGGCTCTGGGCTGATTCTATACAATAACATACCCCTCAAGGAAGGTTCCTTGATGTTGGTGAGGGGCTCTTGATTTAGGGAATTGGATCTGTGCTCTAGTTCCCCGAATTAAGCCTGAATGCCTTCCACATCCCCCCTCCCCTGGGCACTGTATAATCCTACGGGTTTAGCGCTTCCCCCTTGATTATAATAATAATAATAATAATAATATACAATAACATAGAACTATAGAACTAATGGATGGTATCGTAATGGATGTTAAGGTAATGAGTTTTAACGTAATTCATTATGAATTATAAGAACAAATCATGGTATAATAAAGGATGGAATTGATCGATCGATCTGTATTCATGCACTCAACAGATACTGAGGAAGAATAAATATATATTTACAAAGGTGAAAGTAATTAACAGCAAAGGTAAATCTGGAACTCACAGATCAGTACTGCTAATCTCAGAATTCGGAGGGAATGTGAACATAAAAAAAAAATCTGAAAACTGATCAGCTAATAACAAAACACACAGTTGACAACTTCATTCATCTTGGACATCTAATTATACAGGCTATGTACATTTAAACTCAACTCTGCAAGGGTAAGATTTACATATGCAGAATGGTTATCGTCTTTTGGAGGATCGAATTCCTTTGCAATGGCTAACACATGCCTTGACTGAGGGAGATCTGAGCAAGTATCTACAAAAGATACTTGTGGGTTTCTCATTACTTGTCGAGTACGCAAAGAATAACGACATTCGGGTTGATTATCTGGCTGAGTATTAGAGGCAGAGGGTACAGAGTCAAGAGGATTGTCAGCGATTGACACATTAGTCTGGGTAGAATTATCATCCTCGACATCGCATACTAATTTCATATGATCTAAATGTGATTCCTTATACTGACCAGTACTAATTTCTCTAACCTTATACTTATTGCCATTGATATGTTCAACTACTCGATAAGGGCCAACAAACTTTTGATCGAGCTTAGGCATTGCGGATGTTTTATTGAAATTAGTCATCATAACCCTCGAACCCACTTTAACTTTGGTCAGCTTAGCACGGCTATTAGTTACTCTTGTAAATTCTGCTGTTGATTTATGAAGTGTCTCACGGATTCTTCTAAAAACACTTTGAGCTATGCTGGTATGAGTTGCTATGAAATCATCAAGGTCATAATTGGGTTTCAGAGTGGAATATAACAACTCATAAGGCAAACGCTTGTCTACACCGTATAATGCATAATGTGGAGTGTCATCTATGGAAGCATTGTAAGCAGATTTTTTGGCACATTGAACATCTGGTATAACTTCATCCCAAGTTTCACTATTGGGGTTGATAGTGGCTCTCAAAACATCAAGTACTTTCTTATTGGTTTGTTCTGCTAACCCATTGCTGGCAGGATGATGGGGAACAATGGTTGACTTAGAGATCTTGTACAAGGTACACAAATTTTCAAGAATCTCGTTGCAGAATTCACCTCCATTATCTGTTACTAGGGACTTAGGGGTGGTATGCCTGCAGATTATGCGTTCTTTAAACGCTTTAGCTACTGTCTCGGCAGTCTTATCTGCAATAGGAACTAACTCACAATATCTGGTGAAATGGTCTACCATAACACACAGATGTTTGTTACCTTGGAGGGAACATTTAAAATTGGTTAACAAATCAAGCACAACTCTTTCTCACTGTTCACTAATAGTTGGAGACACCTGGACTGGGTTAGGACCATTGACATTTCCTTTATGCTGCATACAGACACTACATTTCTTAACATACTCAGAAATGTAAGTTGCCATACGTGGCCAAAAGTATTTCATTCTGGCTTGTTTCACAGAACGATCCATACCAGGGTGTGCAACACCTGGTGCATCGTGAACTAGCTGTAGAGCTACGTTCACTAGTGACTGTGGAATTACTAATTGGTATACTCTTCTGCTTGGAGTACCCAACTCGGCTGTTCGATACAGTAATTCTTGACTCATGACAAAGTCACTAATGGGTGCTGGTGGCTTCACAGTAAGAATAAGATCTTCCTGGAGCAGGAATCGAATCACACCAGACCACAAGGGATCTGTTCTTCGGGCATTCTTTACATCCTCGGCAGTAAATGGAGGGGCTGCAGTTACTATACTAACATGTCGCGATAAAGCATCTGCGACTACATTGGACTTGCCAGGTAAATTTTCAAAAGTAGGATTGAACTCTTGGATAGTCAAGGTCCATCTGGCTAACCTTCCAGTAGGTTGTTTGTTCTGGAATAAAGGTATCAGTGGTGCATGGTCTGTCAAGACATGAACAGGGTACTGGTAAATAATGTCTCGGAAGTGCTAAAGCTTCTTGCTCAGTTACTGTATAATTTCGTTCAGCCTTCGTAAGGACTCGACTAGCAAATGCAACTGCTTTATACTTGCCATCAGTCTTCTGAGCTAGTATGGCACCTATGCCAATTGAACTAGCATCAGTTGTCAGATAGAAGGGCTTAGAAAAATCTGAAAATTTCAAAATTGGAGCAGACGTTAGCTTTTCTTTTAGTGTTTGGAATGCTCTTTCCTGACGGAAAGTTCAAACGAAAGGAGCATCTTTCTTAAGCAACTCAGAGGAGCTGCTATTGAAGAAAAATTAGCAATGAAAGATCTATAAAAACCTGCTAGACCCACAAAGGATCTTACGGCATCAGCAGTTTTGGGAGATGGAAAATTTAGTACTGCCGTTACTTTACTTTGGTCAGTCGTAACCCCTCTAGGAGTGACTACGTGACCAAGAAACTTAATTTCTGATCTGAAAAATTTACATTTGGACAGTTTGAGCTTTAAATTGGCTTCTTCAAGCTTACAAGTACTACATCAAGTCTTTTCAAATGTGTATCCACATCTTCGGACATGACAATTATGTCATCTAAGTACGTACACCATAAGTGCTTTACCTATGAGACCTCTAAAGATATTGGTCATGAGCCTAGAGAATGTGATAGGGGAGGATCATAATCCAAAGGCCATACATTGAAAGTGATATGACCTGTGGGAGTGGAGAATGAGGTTAACTCTTGGCTGTCCTCGTGAAGAGGGACTTGCCAAAACCCTTGCAACAAGTCCAGGGTCGAGAAGACTTTGTTATCTCCGATGTTACGTAAAAGATCACCAAGTACAGGAAGTGGGAAGTGATATGGAATAGTTTTCGCTTTTAACTTCATAAAGTCAATCACTGGGCACCAAGTACCATCCTTCTTAGGTACTAGGATCAAGGGTGCATTCCAGGGTGAATTGCTAGGTGCAATAACTCAATCATCGAGCATCTGATTGATCAATTCTCCTGCAACAGCAACTTGGGAATGAGGCATTCTGTACACAGGTATATAGATAGGTCTAGTACCAGGTTCAAGTGGAATACGATGGGACAATAAGTTTGTTATACCCATCTTCTCACCTGGTTAGGCAATAGCTTTACGATGTTTGTCCAACAGAGTCGACAAACGCTTGACCTCATCTGGGAAGTCAGTGGGAGCTAAGTCTTTCTCCTCAACAGGTGGGATGGATTGATCCAGTGAAGTGGATAAGGTCTCCCCTGTTGAAATAGCACCGACCCACTGGTCAGGTGGCAAGTCATCCTGTACTTGAACAGGGTAAGGATAGTGAGCCAGGTCAACGAGATTGGTATTTGCTCTGAGACAAACACTCTGACCCGAAGTGTTAGCAAGGAATAAATGGATCTTACTGTCTCTTACAACATGTTAAAGATGGTTCAACAAATAAACCCTTGACCTTGCAGGAATCACTGTCAACTAGGACGTTATCACCATCTGGAACACTAGGAACAACAGACACTCTAGTGAGAGCACTAGCCGCAACAGAGACGTCTTTCTGCAAACAGCATGTGACATCAACAAGAGATGGCATTACTAGTTTCAAGTAATCATTTTCCAACAAGGCATCCCCTGTGGAGAAACTACTACTTGAACTAGCAGTCATTGCAGGGATAGGCTGTGCACTCAAGGCAGTCTGAGTGTCCTCGGACACTTGAGGCAATGGAACACTATTCTGCATGTCTGAAGGTGTAGGTGGAACACAGATGGGAGTGACCGAGTTATTAGTGCCTGACCGCTTGGGTACACTACTGAAAAATGCATTGGCTTGTAATGACTTAATCCAAACGTTGTACTCTGTGGCAGTATAGCAGAGCTTGGATCCAAGCTGGTAACCCTAAAATGGAATGATCAAGTCATCAATTTGGGCAAGCACAATGCGTAAGTCTCTCATGGAAGCAAACCCCAGTAGAAGGTCACCAGGAAAGTAATCTGGTCGACAACAAGGAAAGAAGCAGTAAAGTCTCTACCTTGGATAGAAAAGGTGAGGGAAGTCTGACCTCGGACACGCAGAAGGGAACCAGCTACTCCACTAAGGGAGGTTACAGTAGTTGGTTCAACGAGGAGAACAGGTTGTAACTGCTTATCTTTAAACAAACTAGACCTGATAATATTAACTTGTGCACCAGAGTCTGTGAACACATGAATGGGCGCATTATGAATGGATGCTTGCACTATAGGACCCGTGGTTTCATTGGGAGTTATGTGCAAACAAAAAGGTGGGTTGTCATCGGAAAAGATATGTTCTACTTCATCCCCAAATTCATCTACCTCAGAGACGTGTGAAGCAACATCATCAGCAGGATTATCATTCTCAAGACTGCTTAAGGCTTCAAAGGAATTGTGAACGGGGATGGTGTACTCGTTATCACCTACTGTCACCACGGGACGAGTTGACTGGGGTGCTCGGATTCCCCCGAATTGGACGAATGAGGCTGGTTCTGGTTAGTCTGAGAACCCAGACCTCTATTTCCTCTCCTGGCTCTGCGGTTGGAATGACCACGGAAGGATCTAGAGTACTGCAGGTTGTAGAGAGCAATGCACTTGGATGTGTCATGACCATGAATTCTGTGATAAGTACAATAAGGCAGATTGGACTGGTACCCATCAGCATTACAATGCTTCTTAGGTCAACTATCAGGACAATTTACTGCGATATGGCCACGGTAACCACAATTATAGCAGGTTCTTTGGCTATGTGTACTGTACATACTACGAGTGCTACGGGAATGATAACTCTTGACACTAGCTTTGGATGACGGTCGCGAGTGACTTCGATCGTGAGTTTTGGTTGTAGCACAAACAAGAGGAGGCACGGGATTAGTCAAAGTGGCTGATGTAGGCCTTCGATAGGGAAAGGTTCCCTCGGGACACAAGTCACGCACATGGATAAGGGCTGCAAGCGGTCCCATTGCAGCAGTTAGAGGACTGGAATTATACACATACATTGAAGTTGAACATTAAAATGGTATAAAATACCGACAGGTTGTTAGGTAAGACACATATGCAACAGTTAGGTATCTTTATTTCGAAACGTTTCGCCTACACAGTAGGCTTCTTCAGTCGAGTACAGAAAACTTGATAGAAGCAGAAGAGACTTGAAGACGATGTATTCAGTCCATCACCCTTAAAGTTTTGAGGTGGTCAGTCCCTTAGACTGGAGAAGAGCATTGTTCCATAGTCTGAAACAATATATTGTTTCAGACTATGGAACAATGCTCTTCTCCAGTCTGAGGGACTGACCACCTCAAAACTTTAAGGGTGATGGACTGAATACATCGTCTTCAAGTCTCTTCTGCTTCTATCAACTTTTCTGTACTCGACTGAAGAAGCCTACTGTGTAGGTGAAACGTTTCGAAATAAAGATACCTAACTGTTGCATATGTGTCTTACCTACATTGAAGTTGGTGACATTAACTCTTTAATAATGCCAAATGCTGCTAATTTGGCAAACCCCTCAAGAGCTGGTTTATCATTGTCTGCAAGGTACTTGGAACTTTGGCCGGCCTTAACAAATGAGGACATTAAGTTATTTAAACGACGAGCAAACTCATCTAATGATTCCTCTGGCCTCAGAGCTGTACACACTAATTCCTTAAGGACAATAAAAGGATCAGTCACTCTCACGGGGTCAAGATAGTTACATATTAATTGCTCAAAATCTTGCCACTTGGTTAGAGCCTGAAAGTCCTTCATCCGGATTGCACCAATAACTCACTACAGTTGTGACCGGGTGTGGAAGTGTGAATTGCTCATTACTCTAAAATTTGTTCATGATTGTAGCCATGTATAAACGTAAGTAACCATTCTTACAGTATTCATTACCTTTGTAACTTGTGAGTTCATTACCTTGTACCTAGTTCAGCCATCAAAACTTTGGGACCCAGTCCCTGGACCCATTATGTACCTCTGTAATCTGTAAATACCTTTGTAACTTGTCATGATTGTGACTAGACCTACCTGGAGTTCATTACCTTTGTAAATTGTGAGTTCATTACCTTTGTAAATTGTGAGTTCATTACCTTTGTAAATTGTGAATTCATAACCTCTGTAACTTTCTCAGCTATAAAAACTTTGAGACCCAGTCCCTGGACCCATTATGTACCTCTGTAATCTTTTGACTACCGCCCACAGGATGGGTATGTGGTGCATAATAGACATATTAAACTAACTGATTCATTACCTTTGTAACTTGCCATGATAGTGACCAGATCAACCTGGAGTTCATTACCTTTGTAACTAGTTCAGCTATCATAACTTTGGGGTCCAGTCACTGGACCCATTATGTACCTTTGTAATCTTTTGACTACCACCCACAGGATGGGTATGTGGTACATAATAAACATATTAAACTAAACTGTGTGTGTGTGTGTGTGTGTGTGTGTGTGTATATGTGTGTGTACTCACCTATTTGTGGTTGCAGGGGTCGAGTCATAGTTCCTGGCCCCGCCTCTTCACTGATTGCTACTAGGTCCTCTCTCTCCCTGCTCCATGAGCTTTATCATACCTCGCCTTAAAACTATGTATGGTTCCCGCCTCCACTACTTCACTTTCTAGGCTATTCCACGGCTTGACTACTCTATGACTGAAAAAAATACTTCCTAACATCCCTTTGATTCATCTGAGTCTTCAACTTCCAATTGTGACCTCTTGTGTCTGTGTCCCATCTCTGGAACATCCCGTCTTTGTCCACCTCGTCTATTCCGCGCAGTATTTTATATGTCGTTATCATGTCTCCCCTAACCCTCCTGGCCTCCAGTGTCGTCAGGCCGATTTCCCTCAGCCTTTCTTCGTAGGACAATCCCCGTAGCTCTGGCACTAGTCTTGTTGCAAACCTTTGCACTTTCTCTAATTTCTTGACGTGCTTGACTAGGTGTGGATTCCAAACTGGTGCTGCATACTCCAGTATGGGCCTGACGTAAATGGTATACAGAGTCTTGAACGACTCCTTACTGAGGTATCGGAACGCTATCCGTAGATTTGCCAAGCGCCCGTATGCTGCAGAAGTTATCTGATTGATGTGCGCCTCAGGAGATATGCTCGGTGTTATACTCACCCCCAGATCTTTTTCCTTGAGTGAGGTTTGCAGACTTTGGCCATCTAAACTATATTGTGTCTGCGGTCTTCTTTGCCCTTCCCCAATCTTCATGACTTTGCATTTGGCGGGGTTAAACTCAAGGAGCCAGTTGCTGGACCAGGCTTCTAGCCTGTCCAGGTCTCTTTGTAGTCCTGCCTGATCCTCATCCGATTTGATTCTTCTCATTAACTTCACATCATCTGCAAACAAGGACACTTCTGAGTCTATCCCTTCCATTATGTCATTCACATATACCAAGAACAGCACAGGTCCTAGGACTGACCCCTGTGGAACCCCGCTTGTCACAGGCGCCCACTTTGACACCTCGTCACGTACCATGACTCGTCGTTGCCTCCCTGTAAGGTATTTCTTATCCATTGCAGTGCCTTTCCTGTTATGTGTGCCTGATCCTCTAACTTTTGCAGTAACCTCTTGTGAGGAACTGTGTCGAAGTCCTTCTTGCAGCCCAAAAAAATGCAGTCGATCCACCCCTCTCTCTCTTGTCTTACTTCTGTCACCTTGTCATAAAACTCTAATAGGTTTGTGACACAGGATTTTCCCTCCCTGAAACCATGCTGGTTGTCAATTATACACTTGTTTCTTTCCAGGTGCTCCACCACTCTCCTCCTGATGATCTTCTCCATGACCTTGCATACTATACACGTTAGTGTTACAGGTCTGTAGTTTAGTGCCTCATGTCTGTCTCCCTTTTTAAAAATTGGGACTACATTTGCCATCTTCCATACCTCGGGGAGTTGCCCAGTTTCAAATGATGTGTTGAAGATCTTTGTTAATGGTACACACAATGTCTCTGCTCCCTCCCACGGAGAGATGTCTGGTCCCACCGCCTTTGAGGTGTCAAGTTCGCATAGCAGCTTCTTCACCTCCTCCTTGGTTATATGTACCTCATCCAGCACTTGCTGGTGCACCCCCCTGCTCTGATTTCCTGGAGTCCTACTGGTTTCCACTGTAAATACTTCTTTAAATCTTGTGTTGAGCTCCTGACATACCTCCCGGTCGTTTCTTGTGAATTCCCCATCACCCTTCCTCAGTCTGATTACCTGGTCCTTGACTGTTGTTTTCCTCCTGATGTGGCTGTACAACAGCTTTGGGTCAGTCTTGACTTTCGATGCTATGTCATTTTCGTATTGCCGCTGAGCCTCCCTTCTTATCTGTGCATATTCGTTTCTGGCTCTTCGGCTAATCTCTTTATTTTCCTGAGTTCTCTGTCTTCTGTACCTTTTCCATTCTCTAGTACACCTAGTTTTTGCCTCCCTACACCTTTGGGTGAACCAAGGACTCGTTCTGTTCTTCCCATTATTTCTGTTTCCCTTGGGAACAAACCTCTCCTCTGCCTCCTTGCATTTTGTTGCCACATAGTCCATCATTTCTTGTACTGGTTTTCCTGTCAGTTCCCTCTCCCACTGAATGTCTTGAAAGAAGTTCCTCAAGCCTGAGTAGTTCCCCCTTTTGTAGTTTGGTTTTTCCCACCCTATTCCTGCTGCTCTCTCCACTTGGAGCTCAACTATGTAGTCGAAGCACAGAACCACATGATCACTAGCTCCCAGGGGCCTTTCATACATGATATCCTCGATGTCAGAACTACTCAAGGTGAATACAAGGTCCAGTCTTGCTGGTTCATCCTCTCCTCTCTCTCTGGTAGTGTCTCTAACATGTTGATGCATGAGGTTTTCCAGTACCACATCCATCATCTTGGCTCTCCATGTTTCAGGACCCCCATGGGGCTCCAGGTTTTCCCAGTCAATCTCCTTGTGATTGAAATCACCCATAACTAGTAACTTTGCTCCCCCCATGTGTGCTCTCCTGGCCACCTCGGCTAGTGTGTCGACCAATGCTCGGTTGCTCTCATCGTATTCTTCTCTTGGCCTCCTGCAGTTCTGTGGTGGGTTGTAAATTACTGCAATTATCACCTTATGTCCCTCAGACTGGATTGTTCCTACTAAGTAGTCCCTTTCGCCCATGCCATCCATTCCTTCCTTTTTCTCAAACTCCCACTGGTTTTTAATGAGCTGTGCAACTCCTCCTCCCCCTCTCCTCCCTCTGTCTTTCCTGAGGATTTGATATCCGGATGGAAAGATTGAATCTGTTATTATTCTGGTGAGTTTTGTTTCTGTGAGTGTTATTATGTCTGGGGATGTCTCCTTGATTCTTTCTTGCCACTCCTCATACTTATTTGTTATTCCATCTGCATTTGTATACCACACCTTCTACTTCTTTTCTAAGATTGTGGTCTGGGAGGTGTATTGGGGTTGGGGAAGTGGGAGACCTGATAAGGAACTATGGGTGGTTGCTGTGGGGGTGGAGTTTGTAATGCAGTGGGTGGGGGCATTGGATGTGGCATGGGTGTTTTGGTTTAGAGTGTTTGGTTGCACTGGGGTTGACCTGGTTGGGAGGCTTCTATAGGAAGTTGTGAGGGAGGCTGTATTTGATCTTCCTGTGTCTGGGATCTCCTGTCTGTCTTCTCCATCCCCTCTCTTTCCTCCTTTCGCCTTTGTACCATCTCTCTCTGTTTCTGCCTTTCTGCTTGTGTTCTGTCACAGTCGAGATACACCTTCCTGTATGCCGGCATGTCCCTTAATCGTGCTTTCTCCTGCAGGATCCTGTTCCGAGTCGATTCTGCCTTGAAGGTCACTTTCACTGGCCGGGTTCTTTTTTTTACATACCCCCCTATTCTCCGAAAACTTTCCAGCTGGGTCATATCGTCTTCTATTGCTTTCATGATGCTTTCAATTGCTTTTTTTTCCCCTTGTTTTCTGGCTTCATATGTTTCCCCTTCAACTTCCTGGAGCCCATACACAAAGACTGACCTCACCCTTTCATTCTCCCACTGCATATCCCTGTGTATCCCCTCATTCAATTTGATTTCCTCCATTGCAGCTTTCCTTTCTTCAGTTTCACTAGCTAATGTACTTGGGCTCAGTGGCCTGTCATTTTCCCTTCTCGGCTTTCCCTGGGCTCTGCTGTGGTCTGTTAGGGCCTCCACATATAGCTTAGCTCTTTCATTTACTACAGTCTCCACTGATTGAGCTTCTGCATGCTGTTTTGCTCCTTCTTTCCCTACAGTCCCCTTATTTGTGACTGAGGTAGCAGTCTCTGTTGTCAATCCCAAAATGTTCTTTAGTTCTTTAGGCTGTTTCAGATTTTTCAGTTCCTCTTCTAAACTCTGTATCCTGGCCTCTGCTGCTTTGACTTGCACCTCCCACTTCCTGCTTTCCATGTCTATCCTCTCTTCCATTCTCATGCTAAGTTCTTCTAGTTTCTTTTCCCATTCATGTTCCCTTTTTGTGAGCTCTGCTGCCCAATCTTCCTTTGCAGTTTCCTCCTCCTGTCCCTTGGTTTTTCTTGTTGCTCTCTGGCAACCCATTTTTGTTTTATCCTGATTGCCTTAGAGTGGGAAACCTATGTAATTCTGTATGTTAGGTTAGTATTGTGTATGTCAGAGTGGGGGGGGGAGGTAGAAGAGGAACTGTGGCTATGTGGGAGAGTAGTGGGAACGGGGAGTGGGATGGAGAGTGAAGCAAGTGGGTGAGTGGGAGAGGGAGAGGGGGAAGGAAGGAGAGGTGGGGAGGGGAAGGGTGAAAGAGGGAGGGGAGGGATCAGGTGAAGGAGTGAGATGTTGGTGGGGGAGGGGGGGAGTGAATGAGTCTGGCAATGTGTGTGTGTGTGTGTGTGTTGTGTGTGTGTTGCATGTGTGTGTGTTATGTGTGTGTGTGTTGTGTGTGTGTGTGTGTACTCACCTATTTGTGGTTGCAGGGGTCGAGTCTTAGCTCCTGGCCCTGGTGTGTGGCTGTATGGGTGTGTGTGCGCACACTAGGCTACGCTACTCTTTTGAAGATTATAAAAAAAATTTCACAATCAATTTCTTATTAATATACACTAATATATACTATGTAATATTAATTGTGTACACTTGTGTTTGTGTGTACACTTGTGTTTGTGTGTGTGTGTGTGTGTTTACTAGCTTGTCGTTCTTTGAAAAATAGGGGGGGGGTCACGTTAACACTATTTGTTATTGTTCTTGGTTCACCGGTACTCTCCCGGCCCAGATCTTTATTGTTCTTGGTTCACCGGTACTCTCCTGGCCCAGATCTTTGTTGTTCTTGGTTCACCGGTACTCTCCCGGCCCAGATCTTTGTTGTTCTTGGTTCACCTGTACTCTCCCGGCCCAGATCTTTGTTGTTCTTGGTTCACCGGTACTCTCCCGGCCCAGATCTTTATTGTTCTTGGTTCACCGGTACTCTCCTGGCCCAGATCTTTGTTGTTCTTGGTTCACCGGTACTCTCCCGGCCCAGAACTTTGTTGTTCTTGGTTCACCGGTACTCTCCCGGCCAAGATCTTTGTTGTTCTTGGTTCACCGGTACTCTCCCGGCCAAGATCTTTGTTGTTCTTGGTTCATCTGTACTCTCCCGGCCAAGATCTTTGTTGTTCTTGGTTCACCGGTACTCTCCCGGCCCAGATCTTTGTTGTTCTTGGTTCACCGGTACTCTCCCGGCCCAGATCTTTGTTGTTCTTGGTTCACCGGTACTCTCCCGGCCCAGATCTTTGTTGTTCTTGGTTCATCGGTACTCTCCCGGCCCGGATCTTTGTTGTTTTTGGTTCACCGGTACTCTCCCGGCCAAGATCTTTGTTGTTCTTGGTTCACCAGTACTCTCCCGGCCCAGATCTTTGTTGTTCTTGGTTCACCGGTATTCTCCCGGCCCAGATCTTTGTTCTTGGTTCACCGGTACTCTCCCGGCCCAGATCTTTGTTGTTCTTGGTTCACCGGTACTCTCCCGGCCCGGATCTTTGTTGTTCTTGGTTCACCGGTACTCTCCCGGCCAAGATCTTTGTTGTTCTTGGTTCACCGGTACTCTCCCGGCCCAGATCTTTGTTGTTCTTGGTTCACCGGTATTCTCCCGGCCCAGATCTTTGTTGTTCTTGGTTCACCGGTACTCTCCCGGCCAAGATCTTTGTTGTTCTTGGTTCACCGGTACTCTCCCGGCCAAGATCTTTGTTGTTCTTGGTTCACCGGTATTCTCCCGGCCCAGATCTTTGTTGTTCTTGGTTCACCGGTACTCTCCCGGCCCAGATCTTTGTTGTTCTTGGTTCACCGGTATTCTCCCGGCCCAGATCTTTGTTGTTCTTGGTTCACCGGTACTCTCCCGGCCCAGATCTTTGTTGTTCTTGGTTCACCGGTACTCTCCCGGCCCAGATCTTTGTTGTTCTTGGTTCACCGGTACTCTCCCGGCCCGGATCTTTGTTGTTCTTGGTTCACCGGTACTCTCCCGGCCAAGATCTTTGTTGTTCTTGGTTCAACGGTACTCTCCCGGCCCAGATCTTTGTTGTTCTTGGTTCACCGGTACTCTCCCGGCCCAGATCTTTGTTGTTCTTGGTTCACCGGTACTCTCCCGGCCCGGATCTTTGTTGTTCTTGGTTCACCGGTACTCTCCCGGCCAAGATCTTTGTTGTTCTTGGTTCAACGGTACTCTCCCGGCCCAGATCTTTGTTGTTCTTGGTTCACCGGTACTCTCCCGGCCAAGATCTTTGTTGTTCTTGGTTCACCGGTACTCTCCCGGCCCAGATCTTTGTTGTTCTTGGTTCACCGGTACTCTCCCGGCCCAGATCTTTGTTGTTCTTGGTTCACCGGTACTCTCCCGGCCCAGATCTTTGTTGTTCTTGGTTCACCGGTATTCTCCCGGCCCAGATCTTTGTTGTTCTTGGTTCACCGGTACTCTCCCGGCCCAGATCTTTGTTGTTCTTGGTTCACCGGTACTCTCCCGGCCCAGATCTTTGTTGTTCTTGGTTCACCGGTACTCTCCCGGCCCGGATCTTTGTTGTTCTTGGTTCACCGGTACTCTCCCGGCCAAGATCTTTGTTGTTCTTGGTTCAACGGTACTCTCCCGGCCCAGATCTTTGTTGTTCTTGGTTCACCGGTACTCTCCCGGCCAAGATCTTTGTTGTTCTTGGTTCACCGGTACTCTCCCGGCCCAGATCTTTGTTGTTCTAGGTTCACCGGTATTCTCCCGGCCCAGAACTTTGTTGTTGTTGGTTCACCGGTACTCTCCCGGCCCAGATCTCCGCACACTACGCTACTTTACTTTTTGAAGATTATAGGATTATTTTTTCTCACTCAATTCCTTATTAATATATACTAATGTTTATTATAATAATAATTACTGGTGCACACGTGTGTTTGTATGTGCGTACTTGTTTACTGGTGCACATGTGTGTTTGTATGTGTGTACTTGTTTACTGGTGCACACGTGTGTTTGTATGTGCGTACTTGTTTACTAGCTTGTCGCTGTCAGGGGGGGGGGTTCACTAGGCTACACAACTTCTGGAGTTTACCTGGCGATATTTAGATAATTTACTAACCACTATCTATCTCCTGGTACTGAAATAGGGAGAGAGAGATGGTATAGCATACAACCAGCAGGGCGAGACACTGAGACTTTAGACACTAACCAAAATTAACCACAAATAGGCAAGTGATGTCGTCTGCACAACAATGGAGGTTCCTGCTGGTCGTCTGCTATCAACTTCAATTTTGTAACTCCTTCAGGAACTTTATCATGCATTCAAGTTTTTATTTTCTTTTTCTTTTAAGACTTGGTATTCCCTCTTTTTTCTTTAGTACAGTATTATGGTCATAACAAGTCTGATGATGTTAGCTACCTTCACAACACCAACAGCTGGGGATTGACTAATTTTTTCTTACTTTCAGTATTTACTTAATCACTCTTTTATGACCTTATAACTACACTGCTGTTGTAACCAACTAACATATGTATTTGTTAATATTTCAGATCACACCATTAACCCAATTAACTGTTTGATTATTTTGTGTCAACACTGCGGCCAGCAGCCTGATCAGCTGACTGCTACCCTCCCTCACTCACCATTCATTCAAATTTAAATTGTAAAAATTCTTGATCCTATCACATTATTCGCACTCTTGAAAGCTATTACTCTCTTGTAGGTATGTTCATTGATTCACTCACGTACGATGACCGCTAATAATATCTTAGGACAGCCACTAGAACGCTATATCCTGGGAGCACTATTCAGCGATACTGCTTCACGTGTGTGTGTGTGTGTGTGTGTGTGTACTCACCTATTTGTACTCACCTATTTGTGGTTGCAGGGGTCGAGTCACAGCTCCTGGCCCCGCCTCTTCGCTGATTGCTACTAGGTCCTCTCTCTCCCTGCCCCATGAGCTCTATCATACCTCGCCTTAAAACTATGTATGGTTCCTGCCTCCACTACATCCCTTTCTAGGCTATTCCATGGCCTGACTACTCTATGACTGAAGAAATACTTCCTAACATCCCTTTGATTCATCTGAGTCTTCAACTTCCAATTGTGACCTCTTGTGTTTGTGTTCCATCTCTGGAACATCCCGTCTTTGTCCACCTTGTCTATTCCGTGCAGTATTTTATATGTCGTTATCATGTCTCCCCTGACCCTCCTGTCCTCCAGTGTCGTCAGGCCGATTTCCCTCAACCTTTCTTCGTAGGACAATCCCCGTAGCTTTGGGACTAGTCTTGTTACAAACCTTTGCACTTTCTCTAATTTCTTGATGTGCTTGACTAGGTGTGGATTCCAAACTGGTGCTGCATACTCCAGTATGGGCCTGACGTAGATGGTATACAGAGTCTTAAACGAATTGTTACTGAGGTATCGGAACGCTTTCCATAGGTTTGCCAGGCGCCCGTATGCTGCAGCAGTTATCTGATTGATGTGTGCCTCAGGAGATATGCTCGGTGTTATACTCACCCCCAGATCTTTTTCCTTGAGTGAGGTTTGCAGTCTTTGGCCATCTAAACTATATTGTGTCTGCGGTCTTCTTTGCCCTTCCCCAATCTTCATGACTTTGCATTTGGCAGGGTTAAATTCAAGGAGCCAGTTGCTGGACCAGGCTTGTAGCCTGTCCAGGTCTCTTTGTAGTCCTGCCTGATCCTCGTCCGATTTGATTCTTCTCATTAACTTCGCATCATCTGCAAACAAGGACACTTTTGAGTCTATCCCTTCAGTTATGTCGTTCACATATACCAAGAACAGAACAGGTCCTAGGACTGACCCCTGTGGAACCCCGCTTGTCACAGGCGCCCACTCTGACACCTCGTCGCATACCATGACTCGTTGTTGCCTCCCTGTCAGATATTCTCTGATCCATTGCAGTGCCTTTCCTGTTATGTGTGCCTGATCCTCTAGCTTTTACAGTAACCTCTTGTGAGGAACTGTGTCGAAGGCCTGTGTGTGTGTGTGTGTGTGTGTGTGTGTGTGTGTACTCACCTATTTGTGGTTGTGTGTGTGTGTGTGTGTGTGTGTGTGTGTGTGTGTGTGTGTGTGTGTGTGTGTGTGTGTGAGTGTGAGTGTGTGTGTGTGTGTGTGTGTGTGTGTGTGAGTGTGAGTGTGAGTGTGAGTGTGTGTGTGTGTGTGTGTGTGTGTGTGTGTGTGTGTGTGTGTGTGTGTGTGTGTGTTTGAGTGTCAGTGTGTGAGTGTGTGTGAGTGTGAGTGTGTGTGTGTGTGTGTGTGTGTGTGTGTGTGTGTGTGTGTGTGTGTGTGTGTGTGAGTGTGAGTGTGAGTGTGTGTGTGTGTGTGTGTGTGTGTGTGTGTGTGTGTGTGTGTGTGTGTGTGTGTGTGTGTGACTCAACAATCAATATTTGCACCAATAACTCACTACAGTTGTGACCGGGTGTGGAAGTGTGAATTGCTCATTACTCTATAATTTGTTCATGATTGTAGCCATGTATAAACGTAAGTAACCATTCTTACAGAATTCATTACCTTTGTAACTTGTGAGCTCATTACCTTTGTACCTAGTTCAGCTATCAAAACTTTGGGGGCCCAGTCCCAGGACCCATTACGTACCTCTGTAATCTGTAAATACCTTTGTAACTTGTCATGATTGTGACCAGACCTACCTGGAGTTCATTACCTTTGTAAATTGTGAGTTCATTACCTTTGTAAATTGTGAGTTCATTACCTCTGTAACTTGCTCAGCTATCAAAACTTTGGAGTCCAGTCCCTGGACCAATTATGTACCTCTGTAATCTTTTGACTACCGCCCACAGGATGGGTATGGGGTGCATAATAAACATATTAAACTAAACGGATCAAGTTGAAGACATTCGAGGCAGCTGGTGAACGAGCTAAACTCTCCTTTCCGATACTAATTATACATCTCTCTGATGGGGAGCCATCTACTGAGGCATTTGCGGTAAACCATGCTTCCAGGTTGTCTGGATTCCCACTGAACAACGGCATAGCATCATAAGGGTCACGACTCGAAGTCTGAGTGTGTCTATCCTTTGATAAAGAATTACTCGAAATTTGGACTGATGAATTATTGCTTGGGCTAGCAGAATGTACTGAGGCATTGCTCGAGAAGACTTGAGACATGCTTGCAAAATGTGAAACAAGAATTTAAAGAAACAAAAAAAAAATCTGTGGAACACACAACACAGTAAACTTAAATGGGAAGTAAATGCTTAACTATTCTGCATAAGCAAGAAAAATTGACAAGTCACACTGTAGAGCAAGGAAAACTCACATAAGACACTGTAGAGCAAGGAAAACTCACATAAGACACTGTAGAGCAAGGAAAACTCACATAAGACACTGTAGAGCAAGGAAAACTCACATAAGACACTGTAGAGCAAGGAAAACTCACATAAGACACTGTAGGGCAAGGAAAACTCACATAAGACACTGTAGAGCAAGGAAAACTCACATAAGACACTGTAGAGCAAGGAAAACTCACATAAGACACTGTAGAGCAAGGAAAACTCACATAAGACACTGTAGAGCAAGGAAAACTCACATAAGACACTGTAGAGCAAGGAAAACTCACATAAGACACTGTAGAGCAAGGAAAACTCACATAAGACACTGTAGAGCAAGGAAAACTCACATAAGACACTGTAGAGCAAGGAAAACTCACATAAGACACTGTAGAGCAAGGAAAACTCACATAAGACACTGTAGAGCAAGGAAAACTCACATAAGACACTGTAGAGCAAGGAAAACTCACATAAGACACTGTAGAGCAAGGAAAACTCACATAAGACACTGTAGAGCAAGGAAAACTCACATAAGACACTGTAGAGCAAGGAAAACTCACATAAGACACTGTAGAGCAAGGAAAACTCACATAAGACACTGTAGAGCAAGGAAAACTCACATAAGACACTGTAGAGCAAGGAAAACTCACATAAGACACTGTAGAGCAAGGAAAACTCACATAAGACACTGTAGAGCAAGGAAAACTCACATAAGACACTGTAGAGCAAGGAAAACTCACATAAGACACTGTAGAGCAAGGAAAACTCACATAAGACACTGTAGAGCAAGGAAAACTCACATAAGACACTGTAGAGCAAGGAAAACTCACATAAGACACTGTAGAGCAAGGAAAACTCACATAAGACACTGTAGGGCAAGGAAAACTCACATAAGACACTGTAGAGCAAGGAAAACTCACATAAGACACTGTAGAGCAAGGAAAACTCACATAAGACACTGTAGAGCAAGGAAAACTCACATAAGACACTGTAGAGCAAGGAAAACTCACATAAGACACTGTAGAGCAAGGAAAACTCACATAAGACACTGTAGAGCAAGGAAAACTCACATAAGACACTGTAGAGCAAGGAAAACTCACATAAGACACTGTAGACCAAGGAAAACTCACATAAGACACTGTAGAGCAAGGAAAACTCACATAAGACACTGTAGAGCAAGGAAAACTCACGTAAGACACTGTAGAGCAAGGAAAACTCACATAAGACACTGTAGAGCAAGGAAAACTCACATAAGACACTGTAGAGCAAGGAAAACTCACATAAGACACTGTAGAGCAAGGAAAACTCACATAAGACACTGTAGAGCAAGGAAAACTCACATAAGACACTGTAGAGCAAGGAAAACTCACATAAGACACTGTAGAGCAAGGAAAACTCACATAAGACACTGTAGAGCAAGGAAAACTCACATAAGACACTGTAGAGCAAGGAAAACTCACATAAGACACTGTAGAGCAAGGAAAACTCACATAAGACACTGTAGAGCAAGGAAAACTCACATAAGACACTCTAGAGCAAGGAAAACTCACATAAGACACTGTAGGGCAAGGAAAACTCACATAAGACACTGTAGAGCAAGGAAAACTCACATAAGACACTGTAGAGCAAGGAAAACTCACATAAGACACTGTAAGGCAAGGAAAACTCACATAAGACACTGTAGAGCAAGGAAAACTCACATAAGACACTGTAGAGCAAGGAAAACTCACATAAGACACTGTGAAAACTCACATAAGACACTGTAAGGCAAGGAAAACTCACATAAGACACTGTAGAGCAAGGAAAACTCACATAAGACACTGTAGAGCAAGGAAAACTCACATAAGACACTGTAGAGCAAGGAAAACTCACATAAGACACTGTAGAGCAAGGAAAACTCACATAAGACACTGTAGAGCAAGGAAAACTCACATAAGACACTGTAGAGCAAGGAAAACTCACATAAGACACTGTAGAGCAAGGAAAACTCACATAAGACACTGTAGAGCAAGGAAAACTCACATAAGACACTGTAGAGCAAGGAAAACTCACATAAGACACTGTAGAGCAAGGAAAACTCACATAAGACACTGTAGAGCAAGGAAAACTCACATAAGACACTGTAGAGCAAGGAAAACTCACATAAGACACTGTAGAGCAAGGAAAACTCACATAAGACACTGTAGAGCAAGGAAAACTCACATAAGACACTGTAGAGCAAGGAAAACTCACATAAGACACTGTAGAGCAAGGAAAACTCACATAAGACACTGTAGAGCAAGGAAAACTCACATAAGACACTGTAGAGCAAGGAAAACTCACATAAGACACTGTAGAGCAAGGAAAACTCACATAAGACACTGTAGAGCAAGGAAAACTCACATAAGACACTGTAGAGCAAGGAAAACTCACATAAGACACTGTAGAGCAAGGAAAACTCACATAAGACACTGTAGAGCAAGGAAAACTCACATAAGACACTGTAGAGCAAGGAAAACTCACATAAGACACTGTAGAGCAAGGAAAACTCACATAAGACACTGTAGAGCAAGGAAAACTCACATAAGACACTGTAGAGCAAGGAAAACTCACATAAGACACTGTAGAGCAAGGAAAACTCACATAAGACACTGTAGAGCAAGGAAAACTCACATAAGACACTGTAGAGCAAGGAAAACTCACATAAGACACTGTAGAGCAAGGAAAACTCACATAAGACACTGTAGAGCAAGGAAAACTCACATAAGACACTGTAGAGCAAGGAAAACTCACATAAGACACTGTAGAGCAAGGAAAACTCACATAAGACACTGTAGAGCAAGGAAAACTCACATAAGACACTGTAGAGCAAGGAAAACTCACATAAGACACTGTAGAGCAAGGAAAACTCACATAAGACACTGTAGAGCAAGGAAAACTCACATAAGACACTGTAGAGCAAGGAAAACTCACATAAGACACTGTAGAGCAAGGAAAACTCACATAAGACACTGTAGAGCAAGGAAAACTCACATAAGACACTGTAGAGCAAGGAAAACTCACATAAGACACTGTAGAGCAAGGAAAACTCACATAAGACACTGTAGAGCAAGGAAAACTCACATAAGACACTGTAGAGCAAGGAAAACTCACATAAGACACTGTAGAGCAAGGAAAACTCACATAAGACACTGTAGAGCAAGGAAAACTCACATAAGACACTGTAGAGCAAGGAAAACTCACATAAGACACTGTAGAGCAAGGAAAACTCACATAAGACACTGTAGAGCAAGGAAAACTCACATAAGACACTGTAGAGCAAGGAAAACTCACATAAGACACTGTAGAGCAAGGAAAACTCACATAAGACACTGTAGAGCAAGGAAAACTCACATAAGACACTGTAGAGCAAGGAAAACTCACATAAGACACTGTAGAGCAAGGAAAACTCACATAAGACACTGTAGAGCAAGGAAAACTCACATAAGACACTGTAGAGCAAGGAAAACTCACATAAGACACTGTAGAGCAAGGAAAACTCACATAAGACACTGTAGAGCAAGGAAAACTCACATAAGACACTGTAGAGCAAGGAAAACTCACATAAGACACTGTAGAGCAAGGAAAACTCACATAAGACACTGTAGAGCAAGGAAAACTCACATAAGACACTGTAGAGCAAGGAAAACTCACATAAGACACTGTAGAGCAAGGAAAACTCACATAAGACACTGTAGAGCAAGGAAAACTCACATAAGACACTGTAGAGCAAGGAAAACTCACATAAGACACTGTAGAGCAAGGAAAACTCACATAAGACACTGTAGAGCAAGGAAAACTCACATAAGACACTGTAGAGCAAGGAAAACTCACATAAGACACTGTAGAGCAAGGAAAACTCACATAAGACACTGTAGAGCAAGGAAAACTCACATAAGACACTGTAGAGCAAGGAAAACTCACATAAGACACTGTAGAGCAAGGAAAACTCACATAAGACACTGTAGAGCAAGGAAAACTCACATAAGACACTGTAGAGCAAGGAAAACTCACATAAGACACTGTAGAGCAAGGAAAACTCACATAAGACACTGTAGAGCAAGGAAAACTCACATAAGACACTGTAGAGCAAGGAAAACTCACATAAGACACTGTAGAGCAAGGAAAACTCACATAAGACACTGTAGAGCAAGGAAAACTCACATAAGACACTGTAGAGCAAGGAAAACTCACATAAGACACTGTAGAGCAAGGAAAACTCACATAAGACACTGTAGAGCAAGGAAAACTCACATAAGACACTGTAGAGCAAGGAAAACTCACATAAGACACTGTGAAAACTCACATAAGACACTGTAGCAAGGAAAACTCACATAAGACACTGTAGAGCAAGGAAAACTCACATAAGACACTGTAGAGCAAGGAAAATACAAGACACTGTAGAGCTAGGAAAACTCACATAAGACACTGTAGAGCAAGGAAAACTCACATAAGACACTGTAGAGCAAGGAAAACTCACATAAGACACTGTAGAGCAAGGAAAACTCACATAAGACACTGTAGAGCAAGGAAAACTCACATAAGACACTGTAGAGCAAGGAAAACTCACATAAGACACTGTAGAGCAAGGAAAACTCACATAAGACACTGTAGAGCAAGGAAAACTCACATAAGACACTGTAGAGCAAGGAAAACTCACATAAGACACTGTAGAGCAAGGAAAACTCACATAAGACACTGTAGAGCAAGGAAAACTCACATAAGACACTGTAGAGCAAGGAAAACTCACATAAGACACTGTAGAGCAAGGAAAACTCACATAAGACACTGTAGAGCAAGGAAAACTCACATAAGACACTGTAGCAAGGAAAACTCACATAAGACACTGTAGAGCAAGGAAAACTCACATAAGACACTGTAGAGCAAGGAAAACTCACATAAGACACTGTAGAGCAAGGAAAACTCACATAAGACACTGTAGAGCAAGGAAAACTCACATAAGACACTGTAGAGCAAGGAAAACTCACATAAGACACTGTAGAGCAAGGAAAACTCACATAAGACACTGTAGAGCAAGGAAAACTCACATAAGACACTGTAGAGCAAGGAAAACTCACATAAGACACTGTAGAGCAAGGAAAACTCACATAAGACACTGTAGAGCAAGGAAAACTCACATAAGACACTGTAGAGCAAGGAAAACTCACATAAGACACTGTAGAGCAAGGAAAACTCACATAAGACACTGTAGAGCAAGGAAAACTCACATAAGACACTGTAGAGCAAGGAAAACTCACATAAGACACTGTAGAGCAAGGAAAACTCACATAAGACACTGTAGAGCAAGGAAAACTCACATAAGACACTGTAGAGCAAGGAAAACTCACATAAGACACTGTAGAGCAAGGAAAACTCACATAAGACACTCAACTGGATAAGCAACACTTTGAAAATCAAGAGAAATTGTACTTTACTCAAATCAAATTTACTCAAATTTACTTTAAAGTAAATTAATGGCACAGTGAGTTCTCTTTACTTTCAATTCAACAAAGAATTTTTTATTTTTTTTTATTATCACACTGGCCGATTCCCACTAAGGCATCGTGGCCCAAAAAAAGAAAAACTTTCACCATCATTCACTCCATCACTGTCTTGCCAGAAGGGTGCTTTACACTACAGTTTTTAAACTGCAACATTAACACCGCTCCTTCAGAGTGCAGGCACTGTACTTCCCATCTCCAGGACTCAAGTCCGGCCTGCCGGTTTCCCTGAACCCCTTCATAAATGTTACTTTGCTCACACTCCAACAGCACGTCAAGTATTAAAAACCATTTGTCTCCATTCACTCATATCAAACATGCTCATGCATGCCCGCTGGAAGTCCAAGCCCCTCGCACACAAAACCTCCTTTACCCCCTCCCTCCAACCTTTCGTAGGCCGACCCCTACCCTGCCTTCCTTCCACTACAGATTGATACACTCTTGAAGTCATTCTGTTTCGCTCCATTCTCTCTACATGTCTGAACCACCTCAACAACCCTTCCTCAGCCCTCTGGACAACAGTTTTGGCAATCCCGCACCTCCTCTTAACTTCCAAACTACGAATTTTCTGCAATATATTCACACCACACATTGCCCTCAGACATGACATCTCCACTGCCTCCAGCCTTCTCCTGGTTGCAACATTCATCACCCATGCTTTACACCCATATAAGAGCGCTGGTAAAACTATACTCTCATACATTCCTTTCTTTGCCTCCAAGGACGAAGTTCTTTGTCTCCACAGACTCCTAAGTGCACTGCTCACCCTTTTCCTCTCATCAATTCTATGATTCACCTCATCTTTCATAGACCCATCCGCTGACACGTCCCCTCCCAAATATCTGAATACATTCACCTCCTCCATACTCTCTCCCTCCAACCTGATATCCAATCTTTCATCACCTAATCTTTTTGTTATCCTCATAACCTTACTCTTTCCTGTATTCACTTTTAATTTTCTTCTTTTGCATACTCTACCAAATTCATCCACCAACCTCTGCAACTTCTCTTCAGAATCTCCCAAGAGCACAGTGTCATCAGCAAAGAGCAGCTGTGACAACTCCCACTTTATGTGTGATTCTTTATCTTTTAACTCCACGCCTCTTGCCAAGACCCTCGCATTTACTTCTCTTACAACCCCATCTATAAATATACATAACCATACCATGGTGACATCACACATCCTTGTCTAAGGCCTACTTTTACTGGGAAATAATCTCCCTCTTTCCTACATAATCTAACTTGAGCCTCCCTATCCTCGTAAAAACTCTTCACTGCTTTCAGTAACCTACCTCCTACACCATACACCTGCAACATCTGCCACATTGCACCCCTATCCACACCGCCATACGCCTTTTCCAAATCCATAAATGCCACAAAAACCTCTTTAGCCTTATCTAAATACTGTTCACTTGTATGTTTCACTGTAAACAACTAGTCCACACACCCCCTTCATTTCCTAAAGCCTCCTTGTTCATCTGCTATCCTATTCTCCATCTTACTCTTAATTCTTTCAATAATAACTCTACCATACACTTTACCAGATATACTCAACAGACTTATCCCCCTGCCTTTATACCCCCTTTGCCTTTATACAAAGGATCTATGCATGCTCTCTGCCAATCCCTAGGTACCTTACCCTCTTCCATACATTTATTAAATAATAGCACCAACCACTCCAAAACTATATCCCCACCTGGTTTTAACATTTCTATCTTTATCCCATCAATCCCAGCTGCCTTACCCCCTTTCATTTTACCTACTGCCTCACGAATTTCCTCCAAACTCACAACAGGCTCTTCCTCACTCCTACAAGATGTTATTCCTCCTTGCCCTATACACGATATCACAGCTTCTCTATCTTCATCAACATTTAACAATTCCTCAAAATATTCCCTCCATCTTCTCAATACCTTTAACTCTCCATTTAATAACTCTCCTTTCCTATTTTTAACTAACAAATCCATTTCTTCTCTAGGCTTCCTTAACTTGTTAATCTCACTCCAAAACTTTTTCTTATTTTCAACAAAATTTGTTGATAACATCTCACCCACTCTCTCATTTGCTCTCTTTTTACATTGCTTCACCACTCTCTTAACCTCTCTCTTTTTCACCATATACTCTTCCCTCCTTGCATCACTTCTACTTTGTAAAAACTTCTCATATGCTAACTTTTTCTCCCTTACTACTCTCTTTACATCATCATTCCACCAATCGCTCCTCTTCCCTTCCGCACTCACTTTCCTGTAACCACAAACTTCTGCTGAACACTCTAACACTACATTTTTAAACCTACCCCATACCTCTTCGACCCCATTGCCTATGCTCTCATTAGCCCATCTATCCTCCAATAGCTGTTTATATCTTACCCTAACTGCCTCCTCTTTTAGTTTATAAACCTTCACCACTCTCTTCCCTGATGCTTTTATTCTCCTTGTATCCCATCTACCTTTTACTCTCAGTGTAGCTACAGCTAAAAAGTGTTCTGATATATCTGTGGCCCCTCTATAAACATGTACATCCTGAAGTCTACTCAACAGTCTTTAATCTACCAATACGTAATCCAACAAACTACTGTCATTTCGCCCTACATCATATCTTGTATACTTATCCATTTTTTCTTAAAATATGTATTACCTATAACTAAACCCCTTTCTATACAAAGTTCAATCAAAGGGCTCCAATTATCATTTACACCTGGCACCCCAAACTTACCTGGAGTTTACATGGAGAGAGTTCGGGGGTCAACGCCCCCGCGGCCCGGTCTGTGACCAGGCCTCCTGGTGGATCAGAGCCTGATCAACCAGGCTGTTGCTGCTGGCTGCACGCAAACCAACGTACGAGCCACAGCCCGGCTGATCAGGAACTGACTTTAGGTGCTTGTCCAGTGCCAGCTTGAAGACTGACAGGGGCCTGTTGGTAATCCCCCTTATGTGTGCTGGGAGGCAGTTGAACAGTCTCGGGCCCCTGACACTTATTGTATGGTCTCTTAACGTGCTAGTGACACCCCTGCTTTTCATTGGGGGGATGGTGCATCGTCTGCCAAGTCTTTTGCTATCGTAGTGAGTGATTTTCGTGTGCAAGTTCGGTACTAGTCCCTCTAGGATTTTCCAGGTGTATGTAATCATGAATCTCTCCCTCCTGCGTTCCAGAGAATACAGGTTTAGGAACCTCAAGCGCTCCCAGTAATTGAGATGTTTTATCTCCGTTATGCGCGCCGTGAAAGTTCTCTGTACATTTTCTAGGTCGGCAATTTCACCTGCCTTGAAAGGTGCAGTTAGTGTGCAGCAATATTCCAGCCTAGATAGAACAAGTGACCTGAAGAGTGTCATCATGGGCTTGGCCTCCCTAGTTTTGAAGGTTCTCATTATCCATCCTGTCATTTTTCTAGAAGATGCGATTGATACAATGTTATGGTCCTTGAAGGTGAGATCCTCCGACATAATCACTCCCAGGTCTTTGACGTTGGTGTTTCGCTCTATTTTGTGGCCAGAATTTGTTTTGTACTCTGATGAAGATTTAATTTCCCCATGTTTACCATATCTGAGTAATTGAAATTTCTCATCGTTGAACTTCATATTGTTTTCTGCAGCCCACTGAAAGATTTGGTTGATGTCCGCCTGGAGCCTTGCAGTGTCTGCAATGGAAGACACTGTCATGCAGATTCGGGTGTCATCTGCAAAGGAAGACACGGTGCTGTGGCTGACATCCTTGTCTATGTCGGATATGAGGATGAGGAACAAGATGGGAGCGAGTACTGTGCCTTGTGGAACAGAGCTTTTCACCGTAGCTGCCTCGGACTTTACTCTGTTGACGACTACTCTCTGTGTTCTGTTAGTGAGAAAATTATAGATCCATCGACCGACTTTTCCTGTTATTCCTTTAGCACGCATTTTGTGCGCTATTACGCCATGGTCACACTTGTCGAAGGCTTTTGCAAAGTCTGTATACATTACATCTGCATTCTTTTTGTCTTCTAGTGCATTTAGGACCTTGTCGTAGTGATCCAATAGTTGGGACAGACAGGAGCGACCTGTTCTAAACCCATGTTGCCCTGGGTTGTGTAACTGATGGGTTTCTAGATGGGTGGTGATCTTGCTTCTTAGGACCCTTTCAAAGATTTTTATGATATGGGATGTTAGTGCTATCGGTCTGTGGTTCTTTGCTGTTGCTTTACTGCCCCCTTTGTGGAGTGGGGCTATGTCTGTTCTTTTTAGTAACTGTGGGATGACCCCTGTGTCCATGCTCCCTCTCCATAGGATGGAAAAGGCTCGTGATAGGGGCTTCTTGCAGTTCTTGATGAACACGGAGTTGCATGAGTCTGGCCCTGGGGCAGAGTGCATGGGCATGTCATTTATCGCCTGTTCGAAGTCATTTGGCGTCAGGATAACATCGGATAGGCTTGTGTTAACCAAATTTTGTGGCTCTCTCATAAAAAATTCATTTTGATCTTTGATTCTCAGTCTGGTTAGCGGCTTGCTAAAAACTCTGTCATATTGGGACTTGAGTAGCTCACTCATTTCCTTGCTGTCATCTGTGTAGGACCCATCTTGTTTAAGTAGGGGCCCAATACTGGACGTTGTTCTCGACTTTGATTTATCGTAGGAGAAGAAATACTTTGGGTGTCTTTCGATTTCATTTATGGCTTTTAGTTCTTCCAGCGATTCCTGACTCCTATAAGATTCCTTTAGCTTAAGTTCGATGCTTGCTGTTTCTCTGACCAGTGTCTCCCTACGCATTTCAGATATATTGACCTCTTTTAGCCGCTCTGTTATTCTTTTCCTTCGCCTGTAAAGGGAGCATCTGTCTCTTTCTATTTTACATCTACTCCTCCTTTTTCTTAGAGGAATAAGCCTTGTGCATACATCGAGTGCCACCAAGTTAATCTGCTCTAGGCATAAGTTGGGGTCTGTGTTGCTTAGTATATCTTCCCAGCTTATATCGGTTAGGACTTGATTTACTTGGTCCCACTTTATGTTTTTGTTATTGAAGTTGAATTTGGTGAATGCTCCCTCGTGACTAATCTCATTATGTCGGTCTGGTGCTCCATGCATACATGTCTGAACCTCAATTATGTTGTGATCTGAGTATATTGTTTTTGATATGGTGACATTTCTTATCAGATCATCATTGTTAGTGAAGATGAGGTCTAGTGTATTCTCCAGTCTAGTAGGCTCTATTATTTGCTGGTTTAAATTGAATTTTGTGCAGAGATTTAAAAGCTCGTGTGAGTGTGAGTTTTCATCAGAGCTGCCTCCTGGTGTTATTACTGCAACAATATTATTTGCTATATTCCTCCATTTTAGGTGCCTTAAGTTGAAATCCCCCAGGAGCAAGATGTTGGGTGCAGGAGCTGGAAGATTTTCCAGACAGTGGTCAATTTTTAACAGCAGTTCCTGGAATTGCTGGGATGTTGCATCCTGAGGCTGCAAAAACTTCTAAAACTGCTAAAACTTCCACTACGAAGTTCAACGATGAGAAATTTCAATTACTCAGATATGGTAAACACGAGAAAATTAAATCTTCATCAGAGTACAAAACAAATTCTGGCCACAAAATAGAGTGAAACACCAACGTCAAAGACCTGGGAGTGATCATGTTGGAGGATCTCACCTTCAAGGACCATAACATTGTATCAATCGCATCTGCTAGAAAAATGACAGGATGGATAATGAGAACCTTCAAAACTAGGGAGGCCAAGCCCATGATGACACTCTTCAGGTCACTTGTTCTATCTAGGCTGGAATATTGCTGCACACTAACAGCACCTTTCAAGGCAGGTGAAATTGCTGACCTAGAAAATGTACAGAGAACCTTCACGGCGCGCATAACGGAGATAAAACACCTCAATTACTGGGAGCGCTTGAGGTTCCTGAACCTGTATTCCCTGGAATGCTGACGGGAGAGATACATGATTATATACACCTGGAAAATCCTAGAGGGACTAGTACCGAACTTGCACACGAAAATCACTCACTACGAAAGCAAAAGACTTGGCAGACGATGCAACATCCCCCCAATGAAAAGCAGGGGTGTCACTAGCACGTTAAGAGACCATACAATAAGTGTCAGGGGCCCGAGACTGTTCAACTGCCTCCCAGCATACATAAGGGGGATTACCAATAGACCCCTGGCAGTCTTCAAGCTGGCACTGGACAAGCACCTAAAGTCGGTACCTGACCAGCCGGGCTGTGGCTCGTACGTTGGTTTGTACGCAGCCAGCAGTAACAGCCTGGTTGATCAGGCTCTGATCCACCAGGAGGCCTGGTCACAGACCGGGCCGCGGGGGCGTTGACCCCCGGAACTCACTCCAGGTAAACTCCAGGTAATACTGTCACAATGAACCTTACTGCCTAGAAGTAAATACACAGATCTGAATGGATTGTGAAAACGTGCAATTGCATTAAGTTTTATAACCTACATGAACTGTATCACTGTAACAAGAGCATTTCACCCCTCCGTGGATGTGTTCATTTAATATCACATACCTGCAAGTGCCTCCCAAAAAGCTCATTGCTAGTAATCCCTTCCTTAAATCACTTGTTAAAGCAACTGCTTTGTGGCATGTCAAGATATCTTATTAATGAAAATAAGATACCAGATATACTAAGCAAATTTCCTAAAATTGCTTAGTATATCTGGTATCTTATTTTCATTAATTTGCTTGTAACAGATAAGTGAACTATAGATATGTAGATATAAATCCATATGTATTCATGTTAACCCCTTGGGGCCTAGTTCCTGGGCCTTTTGTGTATCCATATGCTCTTGCGCTACCGTCCACAGGATGAATATGGGGTGCACAATAAACTAGCCACTTCGGTGGCAAAATCTAAAAAATCTAAAGGGCCCGGGTTCGATTCCCGGCGGGTGGAAGCATTTCGACACGTTTCCTTACGCATGTTGCCCTGTTCACTAGCAGCAAATAGGTACCTGGGTGTTAGTCGACTGGTGTGGGTGGCATCCTGGGGGACAAGATTTGAGGACCAAAATGGAAATAAGTTAGACAGTCCTCGATGACGCACTGGCTTTCTTGAATTATTCCGGGTGGCTAACCCTCCGGGGTTAAAAATCCGAATGAAATCTTATCTTATCTACGGACCCACAACTCTGTTAGAAAACCAGTACTTATCTATGTCCTTTCTAAATCTAAATTTATTCAACGTTTCAGCCTGTATAAGTGTACTGGGAAGTAAATAGTGTGCTGAAAATATCTGGCCTAGACAGGACTCGCAGCAATGGAATGTGTTCAGTGGTTATGGGACTGTACACTCGGCGAGCAAGGGAATGTGGAGGGACGGCCCCTACGAGGGGATGCCGGAAGGATCCTTCTCACTGAAAATGACCCTGAGGAGGCTGATACCATCATATGTTACATTGCCAAACCATAGAACTCAGGTTTTTGTACACTATGCAAGGCAGAGGAAGACATGCCGTTTATGTGACTCTTATGAGCACATGGCGGCACAATGCCCCAGGAGACAGGGTCCTAAGGGTCAGGAGAAAGCTTCTGAAGACATGCAGTTAGAAGCCTTGGGCGTTGTGACGGGTGGAGTGGAAAGCCGGGGTAAGGGCCTGTGGAGTGAGAAGGTCGAAAGAGCAGAGGTGGTTTTGGAGACGTGTGTTACACTACCAGTGGAAACGGGGTTGGGGATATCGCTGTCAGAAAGACCGTTAGATACTACAGATTCAGTCCAAGAAGGGATGCTGGAGGCTGTGCTGAAGGATTTTTTGGAAGAGTCGGAGCATGGTGTTGAAGGTGATGTGAGGTTAGGTGATGTCAAGGTGATGGACGACCAGAAACGGGTTAAGAAAGACTTGAGTGAGGTTCGAATGGAGAGCAATGTGGTTGTGGAGGTCCATCAAGAAGATGTAGTTGAAGAAGAGATGTGTGTAGAGGGTAGCTCCCGCAAGAGATCAGCGGGGGCATCAGACATGGACGAGGTCCTCACACAAGCACAGAGGCCTGGGAAGAAGATTTGGGCAACTGTGGTGGAAACGGCGAGACCGGGAGGAGGGGGGGCAATGGGAAGACCGGAGGGAAGGGACAGGGAGGGGTTGGAGGGCAGGAACGAGGGATTGATAGAGATGGACCGAGACCTATGAAAGGAGGACCAAGTAAGCCTCAGCGGCATAGGGGTAAGCCGCCTTTCTAGTAAAATTCAGGTGTGTAACTTTCAATGTAAACGGTCTTAAAACCGAGGTCAAGAGGGTATGGTTAGAGTGGGTTTTAAGGAGATTTAGTATTGATGTGTGTTTTTTGCAGGAACATAACTATAGGTTAGGATGTGAGTTGTTGTTGAAAGGTTATAGGTTGTTTACAAGTGATGCTTTGAGGTTGAAAGGAGGTGTGGTTGTGGCGGTAAAGGAGACCAGTCCTTTGTGTATCCTGGGTTGGGAGGAGGGGGGGTGGGAGGGTTGTCAGGGTGGATGGGTTTTGGGGGGCCGGGAGGGTTTCTTTTGTAGGTGTGTACATGCCAGCAACTAGTAACTCTAGAGTGAAAGTGGATTTTGTACGCAATGTTTTGGTATATCACTTTAGAGGTTTACCTGCTTTTACAGTGATTGGTGGGGATTGGAATTGCATAATTAGGAATGGTGATGTGGTTCCAAGGGGGGCGGGTTGTGTTTTGGGGTTCTGAGAGATGTTTTGCGATATGTAGGAGTGGTAGATGTGGTGGGGAGTAGGGGATATGGAGTGGAGCACACTTTTATTCATAGGGGATATGAGGCACGGTTAGATAGGATTTATGTTAGGCAGGGAATAGGTGTGGAGAGGGTGAGGACTACAGATGTGGGTTTTTCTGATCTTCGCACTGTTATAGCAGATTTGAGGGTAGATGGTATAGTGAGAGTTCATGCGGGATACTGGAAATTGAATGTGAGGCTACTTAGGGACGAGGGTGACGCTACAGGATTTGAAGATTGGTGGAAATCCTTTTGGGAGACTAGGACTATGGAGATGGATTTGCTGGATTGGTGGAAAATGAGGGCTAAAGTTGGAATCGCGGGTTTTTTTAAAGTACGGGGTAAGGAGATGGCGAGGTGGACCTATGGTCTACAAAATTATCTTGAAGGTCAGTTAAATGACTGTTATGCAGAGGAACGAGTGGGGCGGAGTGAGAACATGGAATGTTTGCGAAATAGGTTGGCAGAAATTCACAATAAAAAGTTTGAGGCAATTAGAGTTAGGGCGGGGTTGGAGGATGTTTTAAGGGGGGATAGGCCATCGGGTTTTGTATTAAGGAAGTTTAAGGAATGGCAGGCGAAAACTACCATGGCGTATATTGAGGCAGGTACAGGGGGGGGTGGTTTTGAGGAGGGTCAAGGCCTATCCACCACGGAAAATATTAGTTTGTATGCCGATTTTTGGTTTAGGGAGAAATGGAGGAGGGTTGGCGGGGGAGTGGGTGGGGGACGTTTTGGGGATGAAGGGTTTAATAGGGTATTAAGTGAGCAGGACAGTGACAGACTCGAGAGTAGTATTAGTGTAGAGGAGGTGGAGGAGGCAGTTTTTGGGCTGTGTCAGGGTAAAACCCCAGGCATAGACGGCATACCAAATGATTTTTATAGGTGTCATTGGGGGAGTGTATGGCATTGTATGGTGGGGGTTTTAAATTGTATATTAAGTAGTGGGAGGATGGAGAAATCGCAAAGAATGGGTGTCACGGTTTTAGTGCCCAAAAAGAAGGAATGCCGGGTTTTGAATGATTATCGTGCGATTACGTTAATGTGCTCGGATTACAAGGTTTTTGCTATGATTTTGGGCAACAGAATGAGGAAAGTGTTGGGTTTAGTGTTACACAGGGGGCAGTTAGGAATTCCAAGGAGAAGGATGAGTGGTGGACATGGGTTTATTAGGGATTTTCTAGAGAGCTGTACGGGAGGGGGAATACTAGGTTTAGATTTGTAGAACGCATACGATCGAGTGGACAGAGATTTCTTAGGGGTTTGCTTAGAGAGGTTGGGGTTTCGGGAGGGGGTAGTGAGGTGGGTGAAAACTCTTATGCTGAGGCGGAGGTGAGAGTACAGGTCAATGGGAGGTTGGGTGAAACTGTAGCAATGGAGAGAGGTTTGAGGCAGGGCTGCCCGCTGTCGCAGCTGCTCTTTGCGTGTGTGCAGAATCCTTTTTATGAGTCTGTTGAGAGGGTGATGGACAAACAGGAGATGGAGGGGGGTGCAAAGGGGGCATCGTAGGGTATGTGGATGATACTACTGTTTTGCTACAGGGCAAGGAAGAGTTAAGGAGGGTGGGTAGAGTGATTCAGATGTTTGGGATGAATACGGGGATGCGGGTTAATACAGTGAAATCAAGGTTACTTGAGGTGGGTAATTGGATAGGGGGGGGCTTGGGGATGGGGTTAGGATGGACAGTGGTTGATAGAATCAGGGTATGTGGGATATGGTATATGGCGGAGGTGCAGGCATGCAGAAGGGTAAACTCGGAGTCTGTCACGGGTAAGGTTTTAGTTAAACTAGGAGGTTTAAGTGCGAGGGACCTAGCTTTACATCAGAGGGTAGTGGTGGTAAATTCACTTGTCTATAGCAAGGTATGGGGGGTGGCAGAGGTTTTTTCCTTAGAGGTACAGGACATTGTGGAAATGCAGAGGAGGGTACTAAAGGGTGGGTGGGGATTTGGGAGGGCATGGTTAAGTAAGGAGGTGGTTATGACGGATGTTCGAAGAGGGGGTTTAGGTTTGTTGCCTTTAGGACTGAGAGTAATGGCTATATATCAAGAGGAGGTTTATTAGGGACGGGGGTGTGAGGGGAGCTAAAGTAGGAAGAGTTATGGAGGAGGCACGTAAATGGTGGAGTGGGAAGGATTTGAGGTTTTGTGAAGATATGTTGAGATTTTTATTGACAGTGCGACAGGTGGATAGCATCAAGGTGAAAAGGTTGGTGAGGGTAGTGAGAGGTCAGGGAATTATGCAAGGGGAAGCCGTGTATCCAACGTATGATTGGGGGGTTATTTGGAAAGATTTTAGTAAGCTTAGGATACCGGCTAGAGTAAGAGAATTAGTATACCTTTTCATCAGGGGTTTTTTGGCCTCCAAGGAGGTGTTACGTTGTATGGGGTTTGTGGAAGAGGCTTTTTGTCAGTTTTGTGGTGATGTTGAAACGGTGTTTCATGTGGTCTTCTTTTGTACCTCCTTGGAGGGGGTAAGATCTTGGATAGGTGGGGTTGTCAGATTGTTGGGGGGGGGTCGTTTGCCTCTTTTAAGGGCTTTATTACTAGATGTAAAGGGAGTGCCTAGGAATGTGGGAAGGGCTATAATGTATATCATAGTTGATTATCTGGATATCTCATGGGGAATGAGGGGATTAAGGGGTGAAACGAGGATTAAAGCGTTGGTGGCTAGATTCTATAAGACGAAGCGTAGGAATATGCTGGTTTATGGGGCGTCCTGGGAAAAAAGTTTCCCGGAAGGTTATAGGAACCTCACTGTGGGTTCCCTTTGTCAGGGTCCCTGAGGATGGACAAAGGGGTGGTCTCCTTATGGGGGGATGTAAAGGGGAAGTGGGGACTTTTTTTGTTTCCCTATGGAGTTTGTGATGTGTAAGAGGAAGGTAGTAACAGTTAGGTATGGATGGTACGCTATGTTTCACGAGAATGTTTGTCATAGTGAGATATAAGTGTATTTTACAAGGTTAAAATTTTTTTAAGCCTGATGGTTATGTTCACTGTGATAAAAAAATTCCTTGATAGCCAGGATACCGAGCTCTTAGGATCTCGGTACAAGTATGTTCTTTTGGGACCGGCAAAATACAGCGGCCCTTATACTTACTAATTGTCTTGAACCATTTTTAACTTCTATTGTCTGCTGGAGGTTCTATGTGGTAAATTTTAAGTGTATGTATAGGTCTTGGTTCTATACCAAAAAAGTCTTGTGGACAAGATTTTCGGCTAACATACATATGTGGAGGTTTAATTTATGTGTAGGGTTTGTGTTTAAACCCTTTTGATGTGCCGAGGTTTTTGTTATAAAGCCTTTTTGGGTTATTTTATTATAGTATGTTACATGTATGTTGTTCTGTTTCTGTACCTGAATTATTGTAATTGAGGGTTTAACATATTAATAATATTTAAATACTGTTTCTCTATTGTTACAACTAACCACACGAGAGTGGATGTGATGTTAACTTGTTTATTGTTTAATTTTGATAATGTGTTTAATCACACGAGAGTGGCTATGATGTTAACTTGTTTATTGGTTAATTTTGATAATGTGTTTAACCACACGAGAGTGGCTATGATGTTAACTTGTTTATTGGTTAATATTGATAATGTGTTTAAGCACATGAGAGTGGCTATGATGTTAACTTGTTTATTGGTTAATATTGATAATGTGTTTAAGCACATGAGAGTGGCTATGATGTTAACTTGTTTATTGGTTAATATTGATAATGTGTTTAAGCACATGAGAGTGGCTATGATGTTAACTTGTTTATTGGTTAATATTGATAATGTGTTTAAGCACATGAGAGTGGCTATGATGTTAACTTGTTTTTTGTTTAATTTTGATAATGTGCTTAACCACAAGAGAGTGGCTATGATGTTAACTTGTTTATTGGTTAATATTGATAATGTGTTTAACCACATGAGAGTGGCTATGATGTTAACTTGTTTATTGGTTAATATTGATAATGTGTTTAACCACACATGAGAATGGCTATGATGTTAACTTGTTTACTGCATAATCTAGGTGAGGCCTTACTAATGATGTATAAAGCTGCAGTATGACCTCTGGACTTCTGTTGCTTACACTTCTTGATATAAATCCCAGTAATCTATTTGCCTTATTACGTACGCTTAGGCATTGCTGCCTTGGTTTAAGGTTGCTGCTTACCATAACCCCCAAGTCCTTTTCGCAATGTGCAAAGAAAGGTATAAAATACCGACAATATGAAAGTTAAGACACATGTGCAACATCTGGATATCTTTATTGTAGTAGACGTTTCGCCATCCAGTGGCTTTATCAATACAGATTCTAGGACATAATAGGAAGACAGTAGAACTATATACAAAAGATGAGGTAATCAGTCCCTCGGCCTTGGAGTTAGTGTTCACAGCATCGTGGTGGAGGAGAGTCTGGAGCAAAGGCAACAAGACTGGCGCTTTTTATAGGCGTCAGTGAATGGGACGGGCAGCAGACGAGGTCAGTCACTGGTAGGCGGGATTCCCCAGTGGAAGTAGGTCCTTCCCAAAGAGATGGGTTAGTTGCAGCAGCCGTGAAGAAGGTCTTGTAGATGTCCTCTGAACCAAGATTCCATGATGTTGCAGTGTCTGACAAGTTGTGCAAAGAAAGGTATAAAATACCGACAATATGAAAGTTAAGACACATGTGCAACATCTGGATATCTACAAGACCTTCTTCACGGCTGCTGCAACTAACCCATCTCTTTGGGAAGGACCTACTTCCACTGGGGAATCCCGCCTACCAGTGACTGACCTCGTCTGCTGCCCGTCCCATTCACTGACGCCTATAAAAAGCGCCAGTCTTCTTGCCTTTGCTCCAGACTCTCCTCCACCACGATGCTGTGAACACTAACTCCAAGGCCGAGGGACTGATTACCTCATCTTTTGTATATAGTTCTACTGTCTTCCTATTATGTCCTAGAATCTGTATTGATAAAGCCACTGGATGGCGAAACGTCTACTACAATAAAGATATCCAGATGTTGCACATGTGTCTTAACTTTCATATTGTCGGTATTTTATACCTTTCTTTGCACAACTTGTCAGACACTGCAACATCATGGAATCTTGGTTCAGAGGACATCTACAAGACCTTCTTCACGGCTGCTGCAACTAACCCATCTCTTTGGGAAGGACCTACTTCCACTGGGGAATCCCGCCTACCAGTGACTGACCTCGTCTGCTGCCCGTCCCATTCACTGACGCCTATAAAAAGCGCCAGTCTTCTTGCCTTTGCTCCAGACTCTCCTCCACCACGATGCTGTGAACACTAACTCCAAGGCCGAGGGACTGATTACCTCATCTTTTGTATATAGTTCTACTGTCTTCCTATTATGTCCTAGAATCTGTATTGATAAAGCCACTGGATGGCGAAACGTCTACTACAATAAAGATATCCAGATGTTGCACATGTGTCTTAACTTTCATTTCCTTTTCGCAATCTGTATGGCTAAGTTCTACATTATTTAACTTATAAGTGCTAGGGTTATGGACACTCCCGAGCTTCAGAACCTTGCATTTATCTACATTGAACTGCATCTGCCACTTTTCTGACCAAGAGTAGAGTTTGTCTAAATCCTCCTGAAGTTCCCTAACATCTACGTTTGAATCAATTATCCTACCTATCTTCGTGTCATCGGCGAATTTGCTCATATCACTAGTAATTCCTTCATCAAGATCATTGATATATATTATAAACAACAACGGGCCCAAGACTGATCCCTGTGGAACGCCACTTGTTACTGATCCCCACTCGGATTTAACCCCATTTATGGACACTCTCTGCTTCCTGTCTGTGAGCCATGATTCGATCCACGAGAGCACCCTTCCCCCAATGCCATGAGCTGCCACTTTCTTTAACAGTCTATGGTGCGGAACTCTATCAAAAGCCTTACTAAAATCTAAGTAAATAATATCAAATTCTTTATTGTGGTCAACAGCCTCAAAAGCTTTACTGAAGAAAGTTAATAAATTAGTTAGACAACACCGGCCTCTTGTGAATCCATGCTGAGTATCCTTAATCAAGCTATGCTTATCGAGATGGCTTCTTATAATCTCAGCTATAATTGACTCTAGTAATTTGCCTACAATTGAGGTCAGGCTTATTGGGCGGTAATTTGACGGTAACGACTTGTCCCCTGTTTTAAAAATAGGAATTACATTAGCCATCTTCCACATATCAGACACTACACCTGTTTGAAGAGATAAATTAAAAATATTAGTTAATGGTTCACAGACTTCCATTTTGCATTCCTTAAGAACCCTTGAAAAAACCTCATCAGGACCAGGTGACTTATTTTGCTTCAGTCGGTCTATCTGCTTCACAACCATTTCACTAGTGACTGTGATGTTACATAATGTATCTTCTTATGATGCACTATAAAAATTAATTACCAGAATATTATTAGTGTCTTCCTGTGTAAAAACCGAGAGAAAATAATTATTTAAAATCGAGCACATTTCATTCTCTTTGTCAGTAAGGTGCCCATAGTTATTTTTAAGGGGACCTATCTTATCTCTGACTTTTGTTCTATAGACCTGGAAAAAACTTTTTGGGTTAGTTTTAGAATCCCTAGCAACTTTAATTTCATAGTCCCTTTTAGCTTTTCTTATCCCCTTTTTAATGTCCCTCTTAATGTCAATATACTGATTCATAAGTTAATCTTAAGTTAATTTTAAGCCAGCCCGTAATGCTATGCATAGTATAAGTGGCTTTGGCATACTGCTCTTATCTGTATTTTTTTTGTACCTCTGTATGTGTGCACAAATTTATAATAAATAAATAAATAAATAAATAAATAAATAAGATGACCCTCGCCTCTTTTGATACGCCTATAAATTCCTTTCTTATGCCCTAGTAGATATTTCAGCCTATTATTCATCCATTTTGGGTCATTTCTATTTGATCTAATTTCCTTATAAGGGATAAACGTTCTTTGAGCAGCATGTATTGTGTTCAGAAAACTGTCATATTGATAGCTCTCTTCGTTACCCCAGTCAACAGATGATAAGTGTTCTCTAAGCCCATCGTAATCTGCTAAGCGAAAATCTGGGACTGTTACTGAGTTATCCCTACTATCATACTTCCATTCAATTCTAAATGTAATTGATTTGTGGTCGCTAGCACCCAGTTCCTCTGAAACTTCTAAATTATTAACAAGGGATTCATTGTTTGCCAGAACTAAGTCAAGCAGGTTATTACCCCTTGTAGGTTCTGTCACAAACTGCTTCAAAAAACAATCCTGAACTACTTCTAAGAAATCGTATGATTCTAAATTCCCAGTCAAGAAATTCCAATCAATATGACTAAAGTTAAAGTCTCCTAGAATTACTACATTATCGTGCCTTGTGGCCCTGACAATTTCCTCCCATAGTAGTCTCCCCTGGTCCCTATCTAAATTTGGGGGACGGTATATCACACCTAAAATTAATTTTTCATGCCCCTCTGAAAATTCTATCCAAACAGACTCTGTATGTGTTACTTCAGACTTAATACCCGTTTTTATGCAACAGTTCAAGCGATCTCGGACATACAATGCCACCCCACCCCCCTTCCCGACACTTCTATCTACTTGGAACAGTTTAAAACCCTGAATGTGACATTCTGCAGGCATGTCCCGACTTTTTGAATTAAACCACGTCTCAGTAATGGCAAATACATCTATGTTACCTGCACTAGCAACTAGTCTCAATTCGTCCATCTTATTCCTAGCACTGCGACTATTTGTATAATAAATATTTAATGACCCTCCTCTCTCTTTACCCTTCCTGCTCCTTTCTGTTATTCCACTAAACCTATTACTGTCCTTGTCAATTAGTGCCACTGGCTTTCCAATATCCACCTCATTTTGCCTATTACTAGTTCTCCTAGTACTCATGTTACTACCCTGCGACTTCACAGTTTTCCCGCAAAAACCCATACCACTAACTATTCCTAGTTTAAAGACCTAACAGCTCCCTCCACTGCAGTTGCCAGTGCTCCCACCCCAGACCTAGATAAGTGAACCCCATCCCTGGCATACATGTCATTTCTGCCATAGAAGAGGTCCCAGTTGTCAATGAATGTTACCGCATTTTCCTTACAGTATTTGTCCAGCCAGCAATTGACACCAATTGCTCTGGACAACCATTCATTTCCAACTCCTCTCCTTGGCAAAATGCCACATATGACAGGTTTCCCACCCTTCCTCCTAATTATCTCTATTGCTGACCTATACCTGCTAATCAGGTCCTCACTCCTACGTCTGCCAACATCGTTGCCTCCGGCACTGAGACAGATAATAGGATTGCTCCCATTACCTCTCATGATGTCATCCAGATGGCTAACAATATCCTTCATCCCAGCCCCAGGAAAACACACTCTCTGCCTCCTACTCCTATCCTTCAAGCAGAATGCCCTATCCATGTACCTAATCTGGCTATCCCCAACAACAACAATGTTTTTACCTTCCTTGGCGTCGTCCGTCGTGATGCTCCGAGTAGTTGACTCACATTCGCCAGGTAGCATTACACCACTTGTAGAATTCGTCAAGACGTTCTCGATGGTCTTCGTTAGGGTTTCTAGGGATGTCATACTCACGTCTGCCAATGCTTCTTTGGTGCTCGTTGTGGCATTCCCAGTAGAACACTCACATTCGTCAGGTAGCACCAAGAATGAGTTGGAAGTTTCCACGGTAGTCTTCTGGTTTCTCGTTGTTTCTGCCTCTCCAACCGTTTTCTTGATCTTCAGCTTGGTTCCATGTTGCCCGGCCACTGACCAAGCTCCCCTCTTAACCTGGGGACTCACAACTGAAGGATTACTACGAATCCTCTTGTTCTCCTCCGTTAATCGCCGTATCTCCATCTTAGCAACTCTGAGCTCTTCTCTCAGCTGCTGGTAAAGTTGCTCAAGAGAGGGCATCCTGGTACAGATTCACAGAGAGCACACAAACAGGTCTTCACGGAGTTAAGTACACGTCACCACTCAAGTACACGTCACCACTTTATTGGTTAATTTTGATAATATGTTTAACCACACGAGAGTGGCTATGATGTTAACTTGTTTATTGGTTAATATTGATAATATGTTCAAGCACATGAGAGTGGCTATAATATTAACTTGTTTAATGTTTAACATTGATAATGTGTTAAACAACATGAGATTGGCAAGGTGTTAACTTTTAATGTTACATATTGTTATCGTGTTTAACCACGTGAGAGTGACTAGGATTTTAACTTGTAGAGGGGCGGGGGGGTTGTGGAGGTGTTGGATGTAGAGGGGCGGGGGGGGGGTTGTGGAGGTGTTGGATGTAGAGGGGCGGGGGGGGTGTGCAGGTGTTGGATGTAGAGGGGCGGGGGGGTTGTGGAGGTGTTGGATGCAGAGGGGCGGGGGGGGTTGTGGAGGTATTGGATGTAGAGGGGCGGGGGGGGGTTGTGGAGGTGTTGGATGTAGAGGAGCGGGGGGGGTTGTGGAGGTGTTGTATGTAGAGGGGCGGGGGTGTTGTGGAGGTGTTGGATGTAGAGGGGCGGGGGGGGGGGTGTGCAGGTGTTGGATGTAGAGGGGCGGGGGGGTTGTGGAGGTGTTGGATGTAGAGGGGCGGGGGGGTTGTGGAGGTGTTGGATGTAGAGGGGCGGGGGGGTTGTGGTGGTGTTGGTTGCAGTGGGGCGGGGGGGGTTGTGGAGGTATTGGATGTAGAGTGGCGGGGGGGTTGTGGAGGTGTTGGATGTAGAGGGGCGGGGGGGGTTGTGGAGGTGTTGGATGTAGAGGGGCGGAGGGGGGTTGTGGAGGTGTTGGATGTAGAGGGGCGGGAGGGGGGGTTGTGGAGGTGTTGGATGTAGAGGGGCGGGGGGTTGTGGAGGTGTTGGATGTAGAGGGGAGGGGGGGTTGTGGAGGTGTTGCATGTAGAGGGGCGGGAGGGGGGGTTGTGGAGGTGTTGGATGTAGAGGGGCGGGGGGTTGTGAAGGTGTTGGATGTAGAGGGGCGGGGGGTTGTGGGGGTGTTAGATGTAGAGGGGCGGGGGGGATTGTGGAGGTGTTGGATGTAGAGGGGCGGGGGGTTGTTTAGGTGTTGGATGTAGAGGGGCGAGGGGGTTGTGGAGGTGTTGGATGTAGAGGGGCGAGGGGGGGTTGTGGTGGTGTTGGATGTAGAGGGGCGAGGGGGGGTTGTGGAGGTGTTGGATGTAGAGGGGCGGGGGGTTGTGGAGGTGTTGGATGTAGAGGGGCGGGGGGGTTGTAAAGGTGTTGGATGTAGAGGGGCGGGGGGGGTTGTGGAGGTGTTGGATGTAGAGGGGCGGGGGGGGTTGTGGAGGTGTTGGATGTAGAGGGGCGAGGGGGGGTTGTGGTGGTGTTGGATGTAGAGGGGCGAGGGGGGGTTGTGGAGGTGTTGGTTGTAGCGGGGCGGGGGGTTGTGGAGGTGTTGGATGTAGAGGGGTGGGGGGGTTGTGGAGGTGTTGGATGTAGAGGGGCAGGAGGGGGAGTTGTGGAGGTGTTGGATATAGAGGGGCGGGAGGGGGGGTTGTGAAGGTGTTGGATGTAGAGGGGCCGCGGGGGGGTTGTGGAGGTGTTGGATGTAGAGGGGCGGGGGGGTTGTGGAGGTGTTGGATGTAGAGGGGCGGGGGAGTTGTGGAGGTGTTGGATGTAGAGGGGCGGGGGGTTGTGGAGGTGCGGGAGGGGGGTAGTGGAGGTGTTGGATGTAGAGGGGCGGGGGGGTTGTGGAGGTGTTGGATGTAGAGGGGCGGGGGTGGTTGTGGAGGTGTTGGATGTAGAGGGGCGGGGGGGTTGTGGAGGTGTTGGATGTAGAGGGGCGGGAGGGGGGTTGTGGAGGTGTTGGATGTAGAGGGGCGGGGGGGCTGTGGAGGTGTGGGATGTAGAGGGGCAGGGGGGGAGGTTTGGAGGTGTTGGATGTAGAGGGGCGGGGGGGGGCTGTGGAGGTGTTGGATGTAGAGGGGCGGGGGGGCTGTGGAGGTGTTGGATGTAGAGGGGCGGGGGTGGTTGTGGAAGTGTTGGATGTAGAGGGGCGGGGGTGGTTGTGGAGGTGTTGGATGTAGAGGGGCGGGGGTGGTTGTGGAAGTGTTGGATGTAGAGGGGCGGGGGTGGTTGTGGAGGTGTTGGATGTAGAGGGGCGGGGGTGGTTGTGGAAGTGTTGGATGTAGAGGGGCGGGGGTGGTTGTGGAGGTGTTGGATGTAGAGGGGCGGGGGTGGTTGTGGAGGTGTTGGATGTAGAGGGGCGGGGGTGGTTGTGGAGGTGTTGGATGTAGAGGGGCGGGGGGGTTGTGGAGGTGTTGGATGTAGAGGGGCGGGAGGGGGGTTGTGGAGGTGTTGGATGTAGAGGGGCGGGGGGGCTGTGGAGGTGTGGGATGTAGAGGGGCAGGGGGGGAGGTTTGGAGGTGTTGGATGTAGAGGGGCGGGGGGGGGCTGTGGAGGTGTTGGATGTAGAGGGGCGGGGGGGCTGTGGAGGTGTTGGATGTAGAGGGGCGGGGGGGTTGTGGAGGTGTTGGATGTAGAGGGGCGGGGGGGCTGTGGAGGTGTTGGATGTAGAGGGGCGGGGGGGTTGTGGAGGTGTTGGATGTAGAGGGGCGGGGGGGGGGTTGTGGAGGTGTTGGATGTAGAGGGGCGGGAGGGGGGGTTGTGGAGGTGTTGGATGTAGAGGGGCGGGGGGCTGTGGAGGTGTTGGATGTAGAGGGGCGGGGGGGGTTTGGAGGTGTTGGATGTAGAGGGGCGGGGGGGGTTGTGGAGGTGTTGCATGTAGAGGGGCGGGGGGGCTGTGGAGGTGTTGGATGTAGAGGGGCGAGGGGGCTGTGCAGGTGTTGGATGTAGAGGGGCGGTGGGGTTGTGGAGGTGTTGGATGTAGAGGGGCGGGGGGGCTGTGCAGGTGTTGGATGTAGAGGGGCGGGGGGGGGTTGTGGAGGTGTTGGATGCAGAGAGGCGGGGGGGGTTGTGGAGGTGTTGGATGTAGAGGGGCGGGAGGGGGGGTGGTGGAGGTGTTGGATGTAGAGGGGCGGGGGGGCTGTGGAGGTGTTGGATGTAGAGGGGCGGGGGGGTTGTGGAGATGTGGGATGTAGAGGGGCGGGGGGTTGTGGAGGTGTTGGATGTAGAGGGGCAGGGGGGGTTGTGAAGGTGTTGGATGTAGAGGGGCCGCGGGGGGGATTGTGGAGGTGTTGGATGTAGAGGGGCGGGGGGTTGTGGAGGTGCGGGAGGAAGGGTTGTGGAGGTGTTGGATGTAGAGGGGCCGCGGGGTGGGTTGTGGAGGTGTTGGATGCAGAGGGGCGGGGGGTTGTGGAGGTGCGGGAGGAAGGGTTGTGGAGGTGTTGGATGCAGAGGGGCGGGGGGGGTTGTGGAGGTGCGGGGGGGTGGTTGTGGAGGTGTTGGATGTAGAGGGGCGGGGGTTGTGGAGGTGCGGATGGGGGGTTGCGGAGGTGTTGGATGTAGAGGGGCGGAGGGGTTGTGGAGGTGTTGGATGTAGAGGGGCGGGATGGGGGGGTTGTGGAGGTATTGGATGTAGAGGGGCGGGGGAGTTGTGGAGGTGTTGGATGTAGAGGGGCGGGGGGTTGTGGAGGTGCGGGAGGGGGGTAGTGGAGGTGTTGGATGTAGAGGGGCGGGGGGGTTGTGGAGGTGTTGGATGTAGAGGGGCGGGGGGGTTGTGGAGGTGTTGGATGTAGAGGGGCGGGGGGGGTGTGCAGGTGTTGGATGTAATGGGGCGGGGGGGGTTGTGGAGGTGTTGGATGTAGAGGGGCGGGGGGGATTGTGGAGGTGTTGGATGTAGAGGGGCGGGGGGGTTGTGGAGGTGTTGGATGTAGAGGGGCGGGAGGGGGGGTTGTGGTGGTGTTGGATGTAGAGGGGCGGGGGGGTTGTGGAGGTGTTGGATGTAGAGGGGCGGGGGGGTTAGAACATAAGAACGAAGGAACACTGCAGAAGGCCTACTGGCCCATGCGAGGCAGGTCCAAGTCTCATACCGGCTTAAGCCAATGCACCCAACCTAGTCTTTAAGGGTGATGGACTGATTACATCGTCTTCACATCTCTACTGTTCCTGCCTACTTTCTGTATTCGACTGAAGAAGCCTACTGTGTAGGCGAAACGTTTCGGAATAAAGTTGTCTAACTGTTGCATATGTGGCTTACCTAACAACCTGTCGGTATTGTATATCATTTTGATGTTCATCTAGTCAGGTCAGGTCACATTGACTTAAGGGAGGAACACGGCAACCGACCTGGTAGCACAAGCTATCAGATCCAACTCACACCCATCCACATCCACTCATGTATTTATCCAACCTATTTTTAAAGCTACACAACGTTCTGGCCTCTATAACTGTACTCGGGAGTTTGTTCCACTCATCCACAACTCTATTACCAAACCAGTACTTTCCTATATCCTTCCTGAATCTGAATTTTTCCAACTTAAAACCATTGCTGCGAATTCCTGTCTAGGCTAGATATTTTCAGCACACTATTTACATCCCCTTTATTTATTCCTGTCTTCCATTTATACACCTCAATCATATCCCCCCTAATTCAACTTTGTCATCCTTTGTCATTCGGAAGTGTCCATAACCCTAGCACTTATAGGTTAGATAATGTAGAACTTAGCCATACAGATTGCGAAAAGGACTTGGGGGTTATGGTAAGCAGCAACCTTAAACCAAGGCAGCAATGCCTAAGCGTACGTAATAAGGCAAATAGATTACTGGGATTTATATCAAGAAGTGTAAGCAACAGAAGTCCAGAGGTCATACTGCAGCTTTATACATCATTAGTAAGGCCTCACCTAGATTATGCAGCTCAGTTCTGGTCTCCATATTACAGAATGGACATAAATTCGTTAGAAAACATTCAGCGTAGGATGACTAAATTAATACATAGCATTAGAAATCTTCCTTATGAAGAAAGATTGAAGACTCTTAAGTTACATTCACTTGTTAGACGAAGAATGAGGGGAGACCTGATCGAAGTGTATAAGTGGAAGATAGGTATTAATAAAGGGGATATTAACAAGGTCTTGAGGATGTCTCTCCAAGAGAGAACCCGCAGTAATGGATTTAAATTAGATAAGTTTAGATTTAGAAAGGACATAGAAAAGTATTGGTTTGGAAATAGGGTAGTTGATGAGTGGAACAGTCTACCTAGTTGGGTTATTGAGGCTAGGACTTTGGGTAGTTTCAAATTTAGGTTGGATAAGTACATGAGTGGGAGGGGTTGGATTTGAGTGGGACTTGCACATTGGAGCTTGTTTCTTGGGTGGCATTGAAAATTGGGTTGGTCAAATGTTTTGTTAGTGGGATGAATTGTAAAGGACCTGCCTAGTATGGGCCAACAGGCCTGCTGCAGTGTTCCTCCCTTCTTATGTTCTTATGTTCTTATGTTCCTTTGTACATTTTCCAGAGAATATGTATCCATTCTGTAATACGGTGACCAAAACTGTGCAGCATAATCTAAATGAGCCCTAACCAAGGATGTATAGAGCTGAAGAACAACCTGAGGACTCCTATTATTTATGCTTCTTGATATGAAGCCAAGGATTCTATTAGCTTTATTGCGAACACTTATGCACTGTTGTCTTTTGAGGGTTGTGGAGGTGTTGGATGTAGAGGGGCGGGGGTGGTTGTGGAAGTGTTGGATGTAGAGGGGCGGGGGTGGTTGTGGAGGTGTTGGATGTAGAGGGGCGGGGGTGGTTGTGGAAGTGTTGGATGTAGAGGGGCGGGGGTGGTTGTGGAGGTGTTGGATGTAGAGGGGCGGGGGTGGTTGTGGAGGTGTTGGATGTAGAGGGGCGGGGGTGGTTGTGGATGTGTTGGATGTAGAGGGGCGGGGGGTTGTGGAGGTGTTGGATGTAGAGGGGCGGGAGGGGGGTTGTGGAGGTGTTGGATGTAGAGGGGCGGGGGGGCTGTGGAGGTGTGGGATGTAGAGGGGCAGGGGGGGAGGTTTGGAGGTGTTGGATGTAGAGGGGCGGGGGGGGCTGTGGAGGTGTTGGATGTAGAGGGGCGGGGGGGCTGTGGAGGTGTTGGATGTAGAGGGGCGGGGGGGTTGTGGAGGTGTTGGATGTAGAGGGGCGGGGGGGCTGTGGAGGTGTTGGATGTAGAGGGGCGGGGGGGTTGTGGAGGTGTTGGATGTAGAGGGGCGGGGGGGGGTTGTGGAGGTGTTGGATGTAGAGGGGCGGGAGGGGGGGTTGTGGAGGTGTTGGATGTAGAGGGGCGGGGGCTGTGGAGGTGTTGGATGTAGAGGGGCGGGGGGGGTTGGAGGTGTTGGATGTAGAGGGGCGGGGGGGGGTTGTGGAGGTGTTGCATGTAGAGGGGCGGGGGGGCTGTGGAGGTGTTGGATGTAGAGGGGCGAGGGGGCTGTGCAGGTGTTGGATGTAGAGGGGCGGGGGGGTTGTGGAGGTGTTGGATGTAGAGGGGCGGGGGGGCTGTGCAGGTGTTGGATGTAGAGGGGCGGGGGGGGGTTGTGGAGGTGTTGGATGCAGAGAGGCGGGGGGGGTTGTGGAGGTGTTGGATGTAGAGGGGCGGGAGGGGGGGTGGTGGAGGTGTTGGATGTAGAGGGGCGGGGGGGCTGTGGAGGTGTTGGATGTAGAGGGGCGGGGGGGTTGTGGAGATGTGGGATGTAGAGGGGCGGGGGGTTGTGGAGGTGTTGGATGTAGAGGGGCAGGGGGGGTTGTGAAGGTGTTGGATGTAGAGGGGCGGGAGGGGGGGTTGTGGAGGTGTTGGATGTAGAGGGGCGGGGGGTTGTGGAGGTGCTGGATGTAGAGGGGCGGGGGGTTGTGGAGGTGTTGGATGTAGAGGGGCGGGGAGGTTGTGGAGGTGTTGGATGTAGAGGGGCAGGGGGTTGTGGAGGTGTTGGATGTAGAGGGGCGGGGGGAGTTGTGGAGGTGTTGGATGTAGAGGGGCGGGGGGGCTGTGGAGGTGTTGGATGTAGAGGGGCGGGAGGGTTGTGGAGGTGTTGGATGTAGAGGGGCAGGGGGGGTTGTGAAGGTGTTGGATGTAGAGGGGCGGGAGGGGGGTTGTGGTGGTGTTGGTTGTAGAGGGGCGGGGGGCTGTGGAGGAGTTGGATGTAGAGGGGCGGGGGGGGGTTGTGGAGGTGTTGGATGTAAAGGGGCGGGGGTTGTGGAGGTGTTGGATGTAGAGGGGCGGGGGGGTTGTGAAGGTGTTGGATGTAGAGGGGCGGGGGGGTTGTGGAGGTGTTGGATGTAGAGGGGCGGGGGGGTTGTGGAGGTGTTGGATGTAGAGGGGCGGGGGGTTGTGGAGGTGTTGGATGTAGAAAGGCGGGGGGGTTGTGGAGGTGTTGGATGTAGAGGGGCGGGGGGTTGTGGAGGTGTTGGATGTAGAAAGGCGGGGGGGTTGTGGAGGTGTTGGATGTAGAGGGGCGGGGGGTTGTGGAGGTGCTGGATGTAGAGGGGCGGGGGGGTTGTGGAGGTGTTGGATGTAGAGGGGCGGGGAGGTTGTGGAGGTGTTGGATGTAGAGGGGCGGGGGGGGTTGTGGAGGTGTTGGATGTAGAGGGGCGGGGGGGTTGTGGAGGTGTTGGATGTAGAGGGGCGGGGGGGTTGTGGAGGTGTTGGATGTAGAGGGGCCGGGGGGGTTGTGGAGGTGTTGGATGTAGAGGGGCGAGGGGGGGTTGTGGAGGTGTTGGATGTAGAGGAACGGGAGGGGGGTTCTGGAGGTGTTGGATGTAGAGGGGCGGGAGGGGGGTTGTGGTGGTGTTGGTTGTAGTGGGGTGGGGGGGTTGTGGAGGTGTTGGATATAGAGGGGCGGGAGGGGGGGTTGTGAAGGTGTTGGATGTAGAGGGGCCGCGGGGGGGATTGTGGAGGTGTTGGATGTAGAGGGGCGGGGGGTTGTGGAGGTGCGGGAGGAAGGGTTGTGGAGGTGTTGGATGTAGAGGGGCCGCGGGGTGGGTTGTGGAGGTGTTGGATGCAGAGGGGCGGGGGGTTGTGGAGGTGCGGGAGGAAGGGTTGTGGAGGTGTTGGATGCAGAGGGGCGGGGGGGGTTGTGGAGGTGCGGGGGGGTGGTTGTGGAGGTGTTGGATGTAGAGGGGCGGGGGTTGTGGAGGTGCGGAAGGGGGGTTGCGGAGGTGTTGGATGTAGAGGGGCGGAGGGGTTGTGGAGGTGTTGGATGTAGAGGGGCGGGATGGGGGGGTTGTGGAGGTATTGGATGTAGAGGGGCGGGGGGGTTGTGGAGGTGTTGGATGTAGAGGGGCGGGAGGGGGGGTTGTGGGGTTGTTGGATGTAGAGAGCCGGGAGGGGTTGTGGAGGTGTTGGATGTAGAGGGGCGGAGGGGGGGTTGTGGAGGTGCGGGAGGGGGGTTGTTGAGGTGTTGGATGTAGAGGGGCAGGGGGGTTGTGGAGGTGTTGGATGTAGAGGGGCGGGAGGGGGGTTGTGGAGGTGTTGGATGTAGAGGGGCGGGAGGGGTTGTGGAGGTGTTGGATGTAGAGGGGCGGAGGGGGGGTTGTGGAGGTGCTGGAGGGGGGTTGTGGAGGTGTTGGATGTAGAGGGGCAGGGGGGTTGTGGAGGTGTTGGATGTAGAGGGGCGGGAGGGGGGTTGTGGAGGTGTTAGATGTAGAGGGGAGGGAGGGGGGTTGTGGAGGTGTTGGATGTAGAGGGGCGGGAGGGGTTGTGGAGGTGTTGGATGTAGAGGGGCGGAGGGGGGGTTGTGGAGGTGCGGGAGGGGGGTTGTGGAGGTGTTGGATGTAGAGGGGCAGGGGGGTTGTGGAGGTGTTGGATGTAGAGGGGCGGGAGGGGGGTTGTGGAGGTGTTAGATGTAGAGGGGAGGGAGGGGGGTTGTGGAGGTGTTGGATGTAGAGGGGCGTGGGGGCTGTGGAGGTATTGGATGAAGAGGGGCGGGGGGGTTGTGGGGGTGTTGGATGTAGAGGGGCGGGAGGGGGGGTTGTGGAGGTGTTGGATGTAGAGGGGCGGGAGGGGGGGTTGTGAAGGTGTTGGATGTAGAGGGCCGCGGGGGGGGTTGTGGAGGTGCTGGGTGTAGAGGGGCGGGGGGGTTGTGGAGATGTTGGATGTAGAGGGGCGGGGTGGTTGTGGAGGTGCGGGAAGGGGGTTGTGGAGGTGTTGGATGTAGAGGGGCGGGGGGGTTGTGGAGGTGCGGGGGGGTTGTGGAGGTGTTGGATGTAGAGGGGCGGGGGGGTTGCGGAGGTGCGGGAAGGGGGTTGCGGAGGTGTTGGATGTAGAGGGGCGGGAGGGGGGGTTGTGGAGGTGTTGGATGTAGAGGGGCGTGGGGTTATGGAGGTGTTGGATGTAGAGGGGCGGGAGGGGGGGTTGTGGAGGTGTTGGATGTAGAGGGGCGGGAGGGGGGGTTGTGGAGGTGTTGGATGTAGAGGGGCGGGAGGGGGGGTTGTGGAGGTGTTGGATGTAGAAGGGCGGGGGGGGTTGTGGAGGTGTTGGATGTAGAGGGGCGGGAGGGGGGGTTGTGGAGGTGTTGGATGTAGAGGGGCGGGAGGGGGGGTTGTGGAGGTGTTGGATGTCGAGGGGCGGGAGGGGGGGTTGTGGAGGTGTTGGATGTAGAGGGGCGGGAGGGGGGGTTGTGGAGGTGTTGGATGTCAGTGTTAGCCTCAGTGTATTATGAAGATCTTGTGATTATGTAACACTGTGTTTCTGGGTAGGTTGTGTTGTGTTTCTGGGTAGGCTGTGTTGTGTTTCTGGGTAGGTTGTGTTGTGTTTCTGGGGAGGCTGTGTTGTGTTTCTGGGTAGGTTGTGTTGTGTTTCTGGGTAGGTTGTGTTGTGTTTCTGGGTAGGCTGTGTTGTGTTTCTGGGTAGGCTGTGTTGTGTTTCTGGGTAGGCTGTGTTGTGTTTCTGGGTAGGTTGTGTTGTGTTTCTGGGTAGGCTGTGTTGTTTTTCTGGGTAGGTTGTCTTGTGTTTCTGGGTAGGTTGTGTTGTGTTTCTGGGTAGGTTGTGTTGTGTTTCTGGGTAGGCTGTGTTGTGTTTCTGGGTAGGTTGTGTTGTGTTTCTGGGTAGGCTGTGTTGTGTTTCTGGGTAGGTTGTGTTGTGTTTCTGGGTAGGCTGTGTTGTTTTTCTGGGTAGGCTGTGTTGTGTTTCTGGGTAGGTTGTGTTGTGTTTCTGGGTAGGTTGTGTTGTGTTTCTGGGTAGGCTGTGTTGTGTTTCTGGGTAGGTTGTGTTGTGTTTCTGGGGAGGCTGTGTTGTGTTTCTGGGTAGGTTGTGTTGTGTTTCTGGGTAGGTTGTGTTGTTTTTCTGGGTAGGTTGTGTTGTGTTTCTGGGTAGGCTGTGTTGTGTTTCTGGGTAGGTTGTGTTGTGTTTCTGGGTAGGTTGTGTTGTGTTTCTGGGTAGGTTGTGTTGTGTTTCTGGGTAGGTTGTGTTGTTTTTCTGGGTAGGTTGTGTTGTGTTTCTGGGTAGGCTGTGTTGTGTTTCTGGGTAGGCTGTGTTGTGTTTCTGGGTAGGTTGTGTTGTGTTTCTGGGTAGGTTGTGTTGTGTTTCTGGGTAGGCTGTGTTGTGTTTCTGGGTAGGCTGTGTTGTGTTTCTGGGTAGGTTGTGTTGTGTTTCTGGGTAGGCTGTGTTGTGTTTCTGGGTAGGTTGTGTTGTGTTTCTGGGTAGGCTGTGTTGTGTTTCTGGGTAGGTTGTGTTGTGTTTCTGGGGAGGCTGTGTTGTGTTTCTGGGTAGGTTGTGTTGTGTTTCTGGGTAGGCTGTGTTGTTTTTCTGGGTAGGTTGTGTTGTGTTTCTGGGTAGGCTGTGTTGTGTTTCTGGGTAGGTTGTGTTGTGTTTCTGGGTAGGTTGTGTTGTGTTTCTGGGTAGGTTGTGTTGTGTTTCTGGGTAGGTTGTGTTGTGTTTCTGGGTAGGTTGTGTTGTGTTTCTGGGTAGGTTGTGTTGTGTTTCTGGGTAGGTTGTGTTGTGTTTCTGGGTAGGCTGTGTTGTGTTTCTGGGTAGGTTGTGTTGTGTTTCTGGGTAGGCTGTGTTGTGTTTCTGGGTAGGTTGTGTTGTGTTTCTGGGTAGGTTGTGTTGTGTTTCTGGGTAGGTTGTGTTGTGTTTCTGGGTAGGCTGTGTTGTGTTTCTGGGTAGGTTGTGTTGTGTTTCTTGGTAGGCTGTGTTGTGTTTCTGGGTAGGCTGTGTTGTGTTTCTGGGTAGGCTGTGTTGTGTTTCTGGGTAGGCTGTGTTGTGTTTCTGGGTAGGCTGTGTTGTGTTTCTGGGTAGGCTGTGTTGTGTTTCTGAGTAGGCTGTGTTGTGTTTCTGGGTAGGCTGTGTTGTGTTTCTGGGTAGGCTGTGTTGTGTTTCTGGGTAGGCTGTGTTGTGTTTCTGGGTAGGCTGTGTTGTGTTTCTGGGTAGGCTGTGTTGTGTTTCTGGGTAGGCTGTGTTGTGTTTCTGGGTAGGCTGTGTTGTGTTTCTGGGTAGGCTGTGTTGTGTTTCTGGGTAGGCTGTGTTGTGTTTCTGGGTAGGCTGTGTTGTGTTTCTGGGTAATCTGTGTTGTGTTTCTGGGTAGGCTGTGTTGTGTTTCTGGGTAGGCTGTGTTGTGTTTCTGGGTAGGCTGTGTTGTGTTTCTGGGAAGGCTGTGTTGTGTTTCTGGGTAGGCTGTGTTGTGTTTCTTGGTAGGCTGTGTTGTGTTTCTGGGTAGGCTGTGTTGTGTTTCTGGGTAGGCTGTGTTTTGTTTCTGGGTAGGCTGTGTTGTGTTTCTGGGTAGGCTGTGTTGTGTTTCTGGGTAGGCTGTGTTGTGTTTCTGGGTAGGCTGTGTTGTGTTTCTGGGTAGGTTGTGTTGTGTTTCTGGGTAGGCTGTGTTGTGTTTCTGGGTAGGCTGTGTTGTGTTTCTGGGTAGGCTGTGTTGTGTTTCTGGGTAGGCTGTGTTGTGTTTTTGGGTAGGCTGTGTTGTGTTTCTGGGTAGGCTGTGTTGTGTTTCTGGGTAGGCTGTGTTGTGTTTCTGGGTAGGCTGTGTTGTGTTTCTGGGTAGGCTGTGTTGTGTTTCTGGGTAGGCTGTGTTGTGTTTCTGGGTAGGCTGTGTTGTGTTTCTGGGTAGATTGTGTTGTGTTTCTGGGTAGGCTGTGTTGTGTTTCTGGGTAGGTTGTGTTGTGTTTCTGGGTAGATTGTGTTGTGTTTCTGGGTAGGCTGTGTTGTCTTTCTGGGTAGGTTGTTTTGTGTTTCTGGGTAGGCTGTGTTGTGTTTCTGGGTAGGCTGTGTTGTGTTTCTGGGTAGGCTGTGTTGTGTTTCTGGGTAGATTGTGTTGTGTTTCTGGGTAGGCTGTGTTGTGTTTCTGGGTAGGTTGTGTTGTGTTTCTGGGTAGGTTGTGTTGTGTTTCTGGGTAGGTTGTGTTGTGTTTCTGGGTAGACTGTGTTGTGTTTCTGGGTAGGCTGTGTTGTGTTTCTGGGTAGGTTGTGTTGTGTTTCTGGGTAGGCTGTGTTGTGTTTCTGGGTAGGCTGTGTTGTGTTTCTGGGTAGATTGTGTTGTGTTTCTGGGTAGGCTGTGTTGTGTTTCTGGGTAGATTGTGTTGTGTTTCCGGGTAGGCTGTGTTGTGTTCTGGGTAGATTGTGTTTTGTTTCTGGGTAGGTTGTGTTGTGTTTCTGGGTAGGCTGTGTTGTGTTTCTGGGTAGATTGTGTTGTGTTTCTGGGTAGGTTGTGTTGTGTTTCTGGGTAGGCTGTGTTGTGTTTCTGGGTAGGCTGTGTTGTGTTTCTGGGTAGGCTGTGTTGTGTTTCTGGGTAGGCTGTGTTGTGTTTCTGGGTAGGCTGTGTTGTGTTTCTGGGTAGATTGTGTTGTGTTTCTGGGTAGGCTGTGTTGTGTTTCTGGGTAGGTTGTGTTGTGTTTCTGGGTAGGTTGTGTTGTGTTTCTGGGTAGGTTGTGTTGTGTTTCTGGGTAGACTGTGTTGTGTTTCTGGGTAGGCTGTGTTGTGTTTCTGGGTAGGTTGTGTTGTGTTTCTGGGTAGGCTGTGTTGTGTTTCTGGGTAGGCTGTGTTGTGTTTCTGGGTAGATTGTGTTGTGTTTCTGGGTAGGCTGTGTTGTGTTTCTGGGTAGATTGTGTTGTGTTTCCGGGTAGGCTGTGTTGTGTTTCTGGGTAGATTGTGTTGTGTTTCTGGGTAGGTTGTGTTGTGTTTCTGGGTAGGCTGTGTTGTGTTTCTGGGTAGATTGTGTTGTGTTTCTGGGTAGGTTGTGTTGTGTTTCTGGGTAGGCTGTGTTGTGTTTCTGGGTAGGCTGTGTTGTGTTTCTGGGTAGGCTGTGTTGTGTTTCTGGGTAGGCTGTGTTGTGTTTCTGGGTAGGCTGTGTTGTGTTTCTGGGTAGATTGTGTTGTGTTTCTGGGTAGGTTGTGTTGTGTTTCTGGGTAGGCTGTGTTGTGTTTCTGGGTAGGCTGTGTTGTGTTTCTGGGTAGGCTGTGTTGTGTTTCTGGGTAGGCTGTGTTGTATTTCTGGGTAGATTGTGTTGTGTTTCTGGGTAGGCTGTGTTGTGTTTCTGGGTAGATTGTGTTGTGTTTCTGGGTAGGCTGTGTTGTGTTTCTGGGTAGGCTGTGTTGTGTTTCTGGGTAGATTGTGTTGTGTTTCCGGGTAGGCTGTGTTGTGTTTCTTTGTAGATTGTGTTGTGTTTCTGGGTAGGTTGTGTTGTGTTTCTGGGTAGGCTGTGTTGTGTTTCTGGGTAGATTGTGTTGTGTTTCTGGGTAGGTTGTGTTGTGTTTCTGGGTAGGCTGTGTTGTGTTTCTGGGTAGGCTGTGTTGTGTTTCTGGGTAGGCTGTGTTGTGTTTCTGGGTAGGCTGTGCTGTGTTTCTGGGTAGGCTGTGTTGTGTTTCTGGGTAGGTTGTGTTGTGTTTCTGGGTAGGTTGTGTTGTGTTTCTGGGTAGGCTGTGTTGTGTTTCTGGGTAGGCTGTGTTGTGTTTCTGGGTAGGCTGTGTTGTGTTTCTGGGTAGGTTGTGTTGTGTTTCTGGGTAGGCTGTGTTGTGTTTCTGGGTAGGTTGTGTTGTGTTTCTGGGTAGGCTGTGTTGTGTTTCTGGGTAGGCTGTGTTGTGTTTCTGGGTAGATTGTGTTGTGTTTCCGGGTAGGCTGTGTTGTGTTTCTGGGTAGATTGTGTTGTGTTTCTGGGTAGGTTGTGTTGTGTTTCTGGGTAGGCTGTGTTGTGTTTCTGGGTAGGTTGTGTTGTGTTTCTGGGTAGGTTGTGTTGTGTTTCTGGGTAGGCTGTGTTGTGTTTCTGGGTAGGCTGTGTTGTGTTTCTGGGTAGGCTGTGTTGTGTTTCTGGGTAGGTTGTGTTGTGTTTCTGGGTAGGTTGTGTTGTGTTTCTGGGTAGGCTGTGTTGTGTTTCTGGGTAGGCTGTGTTGTGTTTCTGGGTAGGCTGTGTTGTGTTTCTGGGTAGGTTGTGTTGTGTTTCTGGGTAGATTGTGTTGTGTTTCCGGGTAGGCTGTGTTGTGTTTCTGGGTAGATTGTGTTGTGTTTCTGGGTAGGTTGTGTTGTGTTTCTGGGTAGGCTGTGTTGTGTTTCTGGGTAGGTTGTGTTGTGTTTCTGGGTAGGTTGTGTTGTGTTTCTGGGTAGGCTGTGTTGTGTTTCTGGGTAGGCTGTGTTGTGTTTCTGGGTAGGCTGTGTTGTGTTTCTGGGTAGGTTGTGTTGTGTTTCTGGGTAGGTTGTGTTGTGTTTCTGGGTAGGCTGTGTTGTGTTTCTGGGTAGGCTGTGTTGTGTTTCTGGGTAGGCTGTGTTGTGTTTCTGGGTAGGTTTTGTTGTGTTTCTGGGTAGGTTGTGTTGTGTTTCTGGGTAGGTTGTGTTGTGTTTCTGGGTAGGCTGTGTTGTGTTTCTGGGTAGGCTGTGTTGTGTTTCTGGGTAGGTTGTGTTGTGTTTCTGGGTAGGTTGTGTTGTGTTTCTGGGTAGGCTGTGTTGTGTTTCTGGGTAGGCTGTGTTGTGTTTCTGGGTAGGCTGTGTTGTGTTTCTGGGTAGGCTGTGTTGTGTTTCTGGGTAGGCTGTGTTGTGTTTCTGGGTAGGCTGTGTTGTGTTTCTGGGTAGGCTGTGTTGTGTTTCTGGGTAGGCTGTGTTGTGTTTCTGGGTAGGCTGTGTTGTGTTTCTGGGTAGGCTGTGTTGTGTTTCTGGGTAGGCTGTGTTGTGTTTCTGGGTAGGCTGTGTTGTGTTTCTGGGTAGGCTGTGTTGTGTTTCTGGGTAGGCTGTGTTGTGTTTCTGGGTAGGCTGTGTTGTGTTTCTGGGTAGGCTGTGTTGTGTTTCTGGGTAGGTTGTGTTGTGTTTCTGGGTAGGTTGTGTTGTGTTTCTGGGTAGGTTGTGTTGTGTTTCTGGGTAGGCTGTGTTGTGTTTCAGGGTAGGCTGTGTTGTGTTTCTGGGTAGGCTGTGTTGTGTTAAGGTAACTTTGTTCACTCAGTGGACCGTTGTAGTACGAGTGTTAAATCTTCTCTCATAACATGTACCATCATGGTATCTTTATATTGCATCTTGTAATACAGTTTTAAATAAAATATAAAAAAAAATGTGACCTGACCTGACTAGGTTGGGGCATTGCCTTAAGCCGGTAGGAGACTTGGACTTGCCTCGCATGGGCCAGTAGGCCTGCTGCAGTGTTCCTTCGTTCTTATGTTCTTCTTCTTATGTTCTTATCCAATACTTTCTTATATCCTCCCTAAATCTGAATTTTTCCAACATAAATCATTACAGTGACTAGATTTTAGATCAGATTTTGCCACCGAAGTTGCTAGTTTATTGTGCCGCCCATATCCATCCTGTGGACGGTAGTTGCTAGTTTATTGTGCCGCCCATATCCATCCTGTGGACGGTAGTTGCTAGTTTATTGTGCCGCCCATATCCATCCTGTGGACGGTAGTTGCTAGTTTATTGTGCCGCCCATATCCATCCTGTGGACGGTAGTTGCTAGTTTATTGTGCACCCCATATCCATCCTGTGGACGATAGCGCGAGAGTATATCCATCCTGTGGACGGTAGTTGCTAGTTTATTGTGCACCCCATATCCATCCTGTGGACGATAGCGCGAGAGTATATCCATCCTGTGGACGGTAGTTGCTAGTTTATTGTGCACCCCATATCCATCCTGTGGACGATAGCGCGAGAGTATATCCATCCTGTGGACGGTAGTTGCTAGTTTATTGTGCACCCCATATCCATCCTGTGGACGGTAGTTGCTAGTTTATTGTGCACCCCATATCCATCCTGTGGACGGTAGTTGCTAGTTTATTGTGCACCCGATATCCATCCTGTGGAGGGTAGCGCCAGAGTATATCCATCCTGTGGACGGTAGCGCCAGAGCATATCCATCCTGTGGACGGTAGTTGCTAGTTTATTGTGCACCCCATATCCATCCTGTGGACGGTAGTGGCTAGTTTATTGTGCACCCCATATCCATCCTGTGGACGGTAGCGCCAGAGCATATCCATCCTGTGAACGGTAGTTGCTAGTTTATTGTGCACCCCATATTCATCATGTGGACGGTAGTTGCTAGTTTATTGTGCACCCCATATTCATCCTGTGGACGGTAGTTGCTAGTTTATTGTGCACCGAATATCCATCCTGTGGACGGTAGTTGCTAGTTTATTGTGCACCCGATATCCATCCTGTGGAGGGTAGCGCCAGAGTATATCCATCCTGTGGACGGTAGCGCCAGAGCATATCCATCCTGTGGACGGTAGTTGCTAGTTTATTGTGCACCCCATATCCATCCTGTGGACGGTAGTGGCTAGTTTATTGTGCACCCCATATCCATCCTGTGGACGGTAGCGCCAGAGTATATCCATCCTGTGGAGGGTAGCGCCAGAGTATATCCATCCTGTGGACGGTAGCGCCAGAGCATATCCATTCTGTGGACGGTAGCGCCAGAGCATATCCATCCTGTGGACGGTAGCGCCAGAGCATATCCATCCTGTGGACGGTAGTTGCTAGTTTATTGTGCACCCCATATTCATCCTGTGGACGGTAGTTGCTAGTTTATTGTGCACCCCATATCCATCCTGTGGACGGTAGTTGCTAGTTTACTGTGCACCCCATATCCATCCTGTGGACGGTAGTTGCTAGTTTATTGTGCACCCCATATCCATCCTGTGGACGGTAGTTGCTAGTTTATTGTGCACCCCATATCCATCCTGTGGACGGTAGTGGCTAGTTTATTGTGCACCCCATATCCATCCTGTGGACGGTAGTTGCTAGTTTATTGTGCACCCCATATCCATCCTGTGGACGGTAGCGCCAGAGCATATCCATCCTGTGGACGGTAGTGCGAGAGCATATCCATCCTGTGGACGGTAGTGGCTAGTTTATTGTGCACCGCATATCCATCCTGTGGACGGTAGCGCAAGAGCATATCCATCCTGTGGACGGTAGTGGCTAGTTTATTGTGCACCCCATATTCATCCTGTGGACGGTAGCGCCAGAGCATATCCATCCTGTGGACGGTAGCGCCAGAGCATATCCATCCTGTGGACGGTAGCGCCAGAGCATATCCATCCTGTGGACGGTAGCGCCAGAGCATATCCATCCTGTGGACGGTAGTTGCTAGTTTATTGTGCACCCCATATTCATCCTGTGGACGGTAGTTGCTAGTTTATTGTGCACCCCATATTCATCCTGTGGACGGTAGTTGCTAGTTTATTGTGCACCCCATATCCATCCTGTGGACCGTAGTTGCTAGTTTACTGTGCACCCCATATCCATCCTGTGGACGGTAGTTGCTAGTTTATTGTGCACCCCATATCCATCCTGTGGACGGTAGTTGCTAGTTTATTGTGCACCCCATATCCATCCTGTGGACGGTAGTGGCTAGTTTATTGTGCACCCCATATCCATCCTGTGGACGGTAGTTGCTAGTTTATTGTGCACCGCATATCCATCCTGTGGACGGTAGCGCAAGAGCATATCCATCCTGTGGACGGTAGCGCCAGAGCATATCCATCCTGTGGACGGTAGCGCCAGAGTATATCCATCCTGTGGACGGTAGCACCAGAGCATATCCATCCTGTGGACGGTAGCACAAGAGCATATCCATCCTGTGGACGGTAGCGCCAGAGTATATCCATCCTGTGGACGGTAGCGCCAGAGCATATCCATCCTGTGGACGGTAGCGCCAGAGCATATCCATCCTGTGGACGGTAGCGCCAGAGCATATCCATCCTGTGGACGGTAGCGCCAGAGCATATCCATCCTGTGGACGGTAGCGCCAGAGCATATCCATCCTGTGGACGGTAGCGCCAGAGCATATCCATCCTGTGGACGGTAGCGCCAGAGCATATCCATCCTGTGGACGGTAGCGCCAGAGCATATCCATCCTGTGGACGGTAGTGCGAGAGCATATCCATCCTGTGGACGGTAGTGCGAGAGCATATCCATCCTGTGGACGGTAGCGCCAGAGCATATCCATCCTGTGGACGGTAGCGCCAGAGTATATCCATCCTGTGGACGGTAGCACCAGAGCATATCCATCCTGTGGACGGTAGCGCCAGAGCATATCCATCCTGTGGACGGTAGCGCCAGAGTATATCCATCCTGTGGACGGTAGCGCCAGAGCATATCCATCCTGTGGACGGTAGCGCCAGGGCATATCCATCCTGTGGACGGTAGCGCCAGAGTATATCCATCCTGTGGACGGTAGCACCAGAGCATATCCATCCTGTGGACGGTAGCGCCAGAGCATATCCATCCTGTGGACGGTAGCGCCAGAGCATATCCATCCTGTGGACGGTAGCACGAGAGCATATGGATACACAAAAGGCCTAGGAACTAGGCCCCAAAGGGTTAACAGGAATACATATGGATTTATATCTACATATCTATAGTTCACTTATCTGTTACAAGCAAATTTAGGAAATTTGCTTAGTATATCTGGTATCTTATTTTCATTAATAAGATATCTTGACATGTCACATAGGTTATTATACTGTCTGTCTCTGTATTCCTCAATAAGTGGACAATTAAGCACATAGTGTTCAAGAGAGTGACCATATGCCTGATCACATAATTTACATTTAGTTTGACCATCATCTGTGTGTCTCCCAAACTGCCAGAAGTACTTGTAACCAAGCCTAAGCCAGGCCACAACATCAATCAGTATGTGTAACCAAGCTTAAGCCAGGCCATTACAACATCAGTCAGTACTTATAACCAAGCCTAAGCCAGGCCACTACAGCATCAGTCAGTACTTGTAACCAAGCCTAAGCCAGGCCACTACAACATCAGTCAGTACTTATAACCAAGCCTAAGCCAGGCCACTACAACATCAGTCAGTACTTATAACCAAGCCTAAGCCAGGCCACTACAGCATCAGTCAGTACTTGTAACCAAGCCTAAGCCAGGCCACTACAACATCAGTCAGTACTTATAACCAAGCCTAAGCCAGGCCACTACAGCATCAGTCAGTACTTATAACCAAGCTTAAGCCAGGCCACTACAGCATCAGTCAGTACTTGTAACCAAGCCTAAGCCAGGCCACTACAGCATCAGTCAGTACTTGTAACCAAGCCTAAGCCAGGCCACTACAACATCAGTCAGTACTTATAACCAAGCCTAAGCCAGGCCACTACAGCATCAGTCAGTACTTATAACCAAGCTTAAGCCAGGCCACTACAGCATCAGTCAGTACTTGTAACCAAGCCTAAGCCAGGCCACTACAACATCAGTCAGTACTTGTAACCAAGCCTAAGCCAGGCCACTACAACATCAGTCAGTACTTGTAACCAAGCCTAAGCCAGGCCACTACAACATCAGTCAGTACTTGTAACCAAGCCTAAGCCATATTATCAGTGGGTTATAGGTCTACTCAGGCTCATCTCCCAGAATTAACAACAAAAATATATATTAACGCCAACATCAACTTGAAAATTGACAAATTTTATAAGATTATTTTATAACTAAAATGATCTTAATTTTATTATGTATAATGTGCTAAAATATAACATTATAAGTTATTTAACTACTTGTTAATTACTGCTAAACCACTACTACCTCTGTTAATATATATAAAAAACAAAGTTTAGAACCAACAATGATATATAAGTCAAGTATTAAGTAGTCACCATCATAATGACTTTTTTCGTACTTACCAAATTAATATTGTAATTACACATTGTAAAATAAACAAGGAAATAAACTCCTTAATTCTTAATTAAGGTCCTTGTAATATCTTCGTAAATTTGGCGGTGAATATATAGAATATATGTAAAATATTGCAAAGTTTTTTATTTTTATTCATATTTTTAAGTTAGTTTATTTTGTTTATTAGTTTTTTTCAAATAATTTAAGTAATACGAGTTGTAAATATTTATAGTTATGGTCGCTCCAGTTCTGCCAACCACGTGGTATGTAGGAACTAATTATGGAAAATATTTCTTGTATTTCCTTTAAATGGATAATTTAAAATAATTTCGGACTTAAAGAAGCAGTATATGGCAGCAAAAATATTTATTATTACTTATTATTGGTTAAATATATTGAATGATAGGTAGTGGAACGATGTATATTGGGTGAGCATGTTGGTAATGATCCGCCGGGCGGGTTGGAAGGGTTGGTAACACTGTTGTGTTGCTTGTGTTAGAGAGAGAGACGTTGTTGACGTTAATTTATGAAGTTGGTAAGTTACTTTATGAAGTTCAGAAGTTGGTAAGTTACTTTATGAAGTTCAGAAGTTGGTAAGTTACTTTATGAAGTTCAGAAGTTGGTAAGTTACTTTATGAAGTTCAGAAGTTGGTAAGTTACTTTATGAAGTTAGGATAGGATTTCGTTCGGATTTTTACCCCCGGAGGGTTAGCCACCCAGGATAACCCAAGAAAGTCTGCGTCATCGAGGACTGTCTAACTTATTTCCATTGTGGTGCTTAATATTGTCCCCCAGGATGCCACCCACACCAGTCCACTAACACCCAGGATGCCACCAACACCTGTCCACTAACACCCAGGATGCCACCCACACCATTCCACTAACACCCAGGATGCCACCAACACCTGTCCACTAACACCCAGGATGCCACCCACACCTGTCCACTAACACCCAGGATGCCACCCACACCAGTCCACTAACACCCAGGATGCCACCCACACCAGTCCACTAACACCCAGGATGCCACCAACACCTGTCCACTAACACCCAGGATGCCACCCACACCAGTCCACTAACACCCAGGATGCCACCCACACCAGTCCACTAACACCCAGGATGCCACCCACACCAGTCCACTAACACCCAGGATGCCACCCACACCAGTCCACTAACACCCAGGATGCCACCCACACCAGTCCACTAACACCCAGGATGCCACCCACACCAGTCCACTAACACCCAGGATGCCACCCACACCTGTCCACTAACACCCAGGATGCCACCCACACCAGTCCACTAACACCCAGGATGCCACCCACACTAGTCCACTAACACCCAGGATGCCACCCACACCAGTCCACTAACACCCAGGATGCCACCCACACCAGTCCACTAACACCCAGGATGCCACCCACACCAGTCCACTAACACCCAGGATGCCACCCACACCAGTCCACTAACACCCAGGATGCCACCCACACCAGTCCACTAACACCCAGGATGCCACCCACACCAGTCCACTAACACCCAGGATGCCACCCACACCAGTCCACTAACACCCAGGATGCCACCCACACCAGTCCACTAACACCCAGGATGCCACCCACACCAGTCCACTAACACCCAGGATGCCACCCACACCAGTCCACCAACACCCAGGATGCCACCCACACCAGTCCACTAACACCCAGGATGCCACCCACACCAGTCCACTAACACCCAGGATGCCACCCACACCAGTCCACTAACACCCAGGATGCCACCCACACCAGTCCACTAACACCCAGGATGCCACCCACACCAGTCCACTAACACCCAGGATGCCACCCACACCAGTCCACTAACACCCAGGATGCCACCCACACCAGTCCACTAACACCCAGGATGCCACCCACACCAGTCCACTAACACCCAGGATGCCACCCACACCAGTCCACTAACACCCAGGATGCCACCCACACCAGTCCACTAACACCCAGGATGCCACCCACACCAGTCCACTAACACCCAGGATGCCACCCACACCAGTCCACTAACACCCAGGATGCCACCCACACCAGTCCACTAACACCCAGGTACCTTCTTAAGAACATAAGAACGAAGGAACACTGCAGAAGGCCTATTGGCCCATGCGAGGCAGGTCCAAGTTTCCTACCGGCTTAAGCCAATGCACCCAACCTAGTCAGGTCAGGTCACATTGACTTAAGGGAGGAACACAGCAACCGACCTGCTAGCACAAGCTATCAGGTCCAACTCACACCCACCCACATCCACTCATGTATTTATCCAACCTATTTATAAAGCTACACAACGTTCTGGCCTCTATAACTGTACTCGGGAGTTTGTTCCACTCATCCACAACTCTATTACCAAACCAGTACTTTCCTATATCCTTCCTGAATCTGAATTTTTCCAACTTAAAACCATTGCTGCGAGTCCTGTCTAGGCTAGACATTTTCAGCACACTATTTACATCCCCTTTATTTATTCCTGTCTTCCATTTATGCACCTCAATCATATCCCCCCTAATTCTACGTCTTTCTAGAGAGTGCAGATTCAGGGCCCTTAGTCTATCCTCATAGGGAAGGTTTCTGATACATGGGATCAACTTTGTCATCCTCCTTTGTACATTTTCCAGAGAATTTATATCCATTCTGTAATACAGTGACCAAAACTGTGCAGCATAATCTAAATGAGGCCTAACCAAGGATGTATAGAGCTGAAGAACAGCCTGAGGACTCCTATTATTTATGCTTCTTGATATGAAGCCAAGGATTCTATTAGCTATATTGCGAACACTTATGCACTGTTGTCTTGGTTTCAGATTACTGCTAACCAGAACTCCTAAATCTTTTTCGCAATCCGTAATATTAAGATCTACATTATTTAGTTTATATGTGGCATGATTATTGTCCTGTCCAACATTTAGAACTTTGCATTTGTCTATATTAAACTGCATCTGCCACTTCTCCGACCACTGCTTCAGTCTATTCAAATCTTCCTGGAGTGCTCGAATGTCCTCGTCAGAATGAATTCGACGGCCTATTTTGGTGTCATCGGCAAACTTGCCGATGTCGCTCTTTATGCCCTCATCTATGTCGTTTATGTAGATTGTGAACAGCAGGGGGCCCAACACTGACCCCTGTGGAACACCGCTCGTGATGCTTCCCCACTCTGATTTCTCCCCATTTATGCAAACTCTCTGCTGCCTATTTGTCAACCATGCCTCTATCCAGGAAAAAATTTCTCCTCCTATTCCATGTGCTTTAATTTTCCTCAATAGTCTCTGATGTGGGACCCTGTCAAAAGCCTTACTGAAGTCCATATACACAATATCATATTCATTACCATGATCTACCTCCTCAAATACCTTAGTGAAAAAAGTTTATAAATTCATAAGGCAGGAACGCCCCTTTGTAAAACCATGCTGAGATTCGTTGATTAATTTATGCTTTTCAAGGTGGCTACGAACTGCCTCGGCAATTATTGATTCCATAAATTTTCCCACTATGGAGGTTAGGCTTATTGGTCTATAGTTCGAAGCTAAGGACCTGTCACCTGTTTTGAAAATAGGTATCACATTTGCCATTTTCCACTTATCTGGCACCATGCCAGTTTGTAGTGATATGTTGAAAAGATTAGCCAAAGGTGTGCTAAGCTCCTCTTTACATTCCTTTAGAACCCTTGCATACAGTTCATCAGGGCCTGGGGATTTGTTAGGTTTTAATTTATCTATTTGCCTAAGGACCATGTCACTTGTGACCCTAATCGTGCACAGTTTATTATCGTCCTGTTCTACATAATTTATCATTACTGGAATATCGCTGGTATCCTCCTGTGTAAAAACTGAAAGGAAGTATGTGTTAAAAATTCTACACATTTCCTTATCACTGTCAGTGAGCTGACCCGAAATGCCTAGCCATGCTAAGCGTTCTAGTGGTACACTCTGTAATCACTATTTTACTACATGTAAACCACACAATAACCAAATTTCTGTAAAATCAACATTGTAATCCTTATAGAGAATAAACTTTGAATTTGAATTGAATTTGAATTTGAGTGGGCCTATCTTGTCCCTGATCTTACTTCTGTATACCTGAAAGAATCCTTTTGGGTTAGTCTTCGATTCTCTTGCAACTTTAACCTCATAATCTCTTTTTGCTTTTCTAATTCCCTTTTTTATTTCTCTCTTTAACTGAATATATCGATTTCTTAATTGCCCCTCTCCTCTTTTGATTTGCCTATATATGCCTCTCTTTTGACCAGTCAGATATTTTAATCTATTGTTCATCCATTCAGAAGTTGGTAAGTTACTTTATGAACTTCAGAAGTTGGTAAGTTACTTTATGAAGTTCAGAAGTTGGTAAGTTACTTTATGAACTTCAGAAGTTGGTAAGTTACTTTATGAAGTTCAGAAGTTGGTAAGTTACTTTATGAACTTCAGAAGTTGGTAAGTTACTTTATGAAGTTCTAACAGTAATGTTAAATTAGTTTGTCAACATTATTAGTCTTCCTCTTAACTGACTTCTTATTTAAACTTTATGTAATAACTAAGAATAATTTACCTTCCTCAGCTTCCTCGGATCAAACTTCACTTTTAGACTCCATGGCGATGTAAGTTTTATTCAGCTACAAATATACATAAATTATCACATGTATGTAGCTTAACTAGGCTAAATCACTAGCAAAAAAGCCACAGTGAATTAAGGTCCCATTGTAGTTGCTAGTGGCCTGGTGGCCCAGTGGCCTGGTGGCCCAGTGGCCTGGTGGCCTGGTGGCCCAGTGGCCATGTGGCGCGGTGGCCCGGTGGCTAAAGCTCCAGCTTCACACACGCAGGACCCGGGTTCGATTCCCGGCGGGTGGAAACATTTCGACACGTTTCCTTACACCTGTTGTCCTGTTCACCTAGCAGCAAGTAGGTACCTGGGTGTTAGTGGACTGGTGTGGGTGGCATCCTGGGTGTTAGTGGACTGGTGTGGGTGGCATCCTGGGTGTTAGTGGACTGGTGTGGGTGGCATCCTGTGTGTTAGTGGACTGGTGTGGGTGGCATCCTGTGTGTTAGTGGACTGGTGTGGGTGGCATCCTGTGTGTTAGTGGACTGGTGTGGGTGGCATCCTGGGTGTTAGTGGACTGGTGTGGGTGGCATCCTGTGTTAGTGGACTGGTGTGGGTGGCATCCTGGGTGTTAGTGGACTGGTGTGGGTGGCATCCTGTGTGTTAGTGGACTGGTGTGGGTGGCATCCTGGGTGTTAGTGGACTGGTGTGGGTGGCATCCTGGATGTTAGTGGACTGGTGTGGGTGGCATCCTGGGTGTTAGTGGACTGGTGTGGGTGGCATCCTGGGTGTTAGTGGACTGGTGTGGGTGGCATCCTGGGTGTTAGTGGACTGGTGTGGGTGGCATCCTGTGTGTTAGTGGACTGGTGTGGGTGGCATCCTGTGTGTTAGTGGACTGGTGTGGGTGGCATCCTGGGTGTTAGTGGACTGGTGTGGGTGGCATCCTGTGTGTTAGTGGACTGGTGTGGGTGGCATCCTGGGTGTTAGTGGACTGGTGTGGGTGGCATCCTGTGTGTTAGTGGACTGGTGTGGGTGGCATCCTGGGTGTTAGTGGACTGGTGTGGGTGGCATCCTGGGTGTTAGTGGACTGGTGTGGGTGGCATCCTGGGTATTAGTGGACTGGTGTGGGTGGCATCCTGGGTGTTAGTGAACTGGTGTGGGTGGCATCCTGTGTGTTAGTGGACTGGTGTGGGTGGCATCCTGGGTGTTAGTGGACTGGTGTGGGTGGCATCCTGGGTGTTAGTGGACTGGTGTGGGTGGCATCCTGGGTGTTAGTGGACTGGTGTGGGTGGCATCCTGGGTGTTAGTGGACTGGTGTGGGTGGCATCCTGGGTGTTAGTGGACTGGTGTGGGTGGCATCCTGGGTGTTAGTGGACTGGTGTGGGTGGCATCCTGGGTGTTAGTGGACTGGTGTGGGTGGCATCCTGGGTGTTAGTGGACTGGTGTGGGTGGCATCCTGGGTGTTAGTGGACTGGTGTGGGTGGCATCCTGGGTGTTAGTGGACTGGTGTGGGTGGCATCCTGGGTGTTAGTGGACTGGTGTGGGTGGCATCCTGGGTGTTAGTGGACTGGTGTGGGTGGCATCCTGGGTGTTAGTGGACTGGTGTGGGTGGCATCCTGGGTGTTAGTGGACTGGTGTGGGTGGCATCCTGGGTGTTAGTGGACTGGTGTGGGTGGCATCCTGTGTGTTAGTGGACTGGTGTGGGTGGCATCCTGGGTGTTAGTGGACTGGTGTGGGTGGCATCCTGGGTGTTAGTGGACTGGTGTGGGTGGCATCCTGGGTGTTAGTGGACTGGTGTGGGTGGCATCCTGGGTGTTAGTGAACTGGTGTGGGTGGCATCCTGTGTGTTAGTGGACTGGTGTGGGTGGCATCCTGGGTGTTAGTGGACTGGTGTGGGTGGCATCCTGGGTGTTAGTGGACTGGTGTGGGTGGCATCCTGGGTGTTAGTGGACTGGTGTGGGTGGCATCCTGGGTGTTAGTGGACTGGTGTGGGTGGCATCCTGGGTGTTAGTGGACTGGTGTGGGTGGCATCCTGGGTGTTAGTGGACTGGTGTGGGTGGCATCCTGGGTGTTAGTGGACTGGTGTGGGTGGCATCCTGGGTGTTAGTGGACTGGTGTGGGTGGATCCTGGGTGTTAGTGGACTGGTGTGGGTGGCATCCTGGGTGTTAGTGGACTGGTGTGGGTGGCATCCTGGGTGTTAGTGGACTGGTGTGGGTGGCATCCTGGGTGTTAGTGGACTGGTGTGGGTGGCATCCTGGGTGTTAGTGGACTGGTGTGGGTGGCATCCTGGGTGTTAGTGGACTGGTGTGGGTGGCATCCTGGGTGTTAGTGGACTGGTGTGGGTGGCATCCTGGGTGTTAGTGGACTGGTGTGGGTGGCATCCTGGGTGTTAGTGGACTGGTGTGGGTGGCATCCCAGTGTTAGTGGACTGGTGTGGGTGGCATCCTGGGTGTTAGTGGACTGGTGTGGGTGGCATCCTGGGTGTTAGTGGACTGGTGTGGGTGGCATCCTGGGTGTTAGTGGACTGGTGTGGGTGGCATCCTGGGTGTTAGTGGACTGGTGTGGGTGGCATCCCAGTGTTAGTGGACTGGTGTGGGTGGCATCCTGGGTGTTAGTGGACTGGTGTGGGTGGCATCCTGGGTGTTAGTGGACTGGTGTGGGTGGCATCCCAGTGTTAGTGGACTGGTGTGGGTGGCATCCCAGTGTTAGTCGACTGGTGTGGGTGGCATCCCAGTGTTAGTGGACTGGTGTGGGTGGCATCCTGGGGGACAAGATTAAGGACCACAATGGAAATAAGTTAGACAGTCCTCGATGACGCACTGACTTTCTTGGGTTATCCTGGGTGGCTAACCCTCCGGGGTTAAAAATCCCAACGAAATCTTATCTTATCTTCATAAGTGCAGTAAGAGGAAGGTGGATGTTGTAGGTGAAACAAATTAACTTAACATTTAGTTGGGATTTTTAACCCTGGAGGGTTAGCCACCAGGCCGCTTACTCTCATACACCAAGGAAATACATCAGCTAGTGTCTTAATGCCAATTTAAAGAATTTTAGACTTGCCATTGTTTGCTTTGCAAAACTTATTATACTTCTATTATACTTATAGTAACTACATAGAAATACTATGTTTTATTTAGGTGAGAAGTGCATTGTCTGAAGGTTTATGTTGCAGTTTGCAGTTGTTTCAACTATATCTGTCCTGGGTACCAGTGAAGGAGTCCTGGGTACCAGTGAAGGAGTCCTGGGTACCAGTGAAGGAGTCCTGGGTACCAGTGAAGGAGTCCTGGGTACCAGTGAAGGAGTCCTGGGTACCAGTGAAGGAGTCCTGGGTACCAGTGAAGGAGTCCTGGGTACCAGTGAAGGAGTCCTGGGTACCAGTGAAGGAGTCCTGGGTACCAGTGAAGGAGTCCTGGGTACCAGTGAAGGAGTCCTGGGTACCAGTGAAGGAGTCCTGGGTACCAGTGAAGGAGTCCTGGGTACCAGTGAAGGAGTCCTGGGTACCAGTGAAGGAGTCCTGGGTACCAGTGAAGGAGTCCTGGGTACCAGTGAAGGAGTCCTGGGTACCAGTGAAGGAGTCCTGGGTACCAGTGAAGGAGTCCTGGGTACCAGTGAAGGAGTCCTGGGTACCAGTGAAGGAGTCCTGGGTACCAGTGAAGGAGTCCTGGGTACCAGTGAAGGAGTCCTGGGTACCAGTGAAGGAGTCCTGGGTACCAGTGAAGGAGTCCTGGGTACCAGTGAAGGAGTCCTGGGTACCAGTGAAGGAGTCCTGGGTACCAGTGAAGGAGTCCTGGGTACCAGTGAAGGAGTCCTGGGTACCAGGTCTCACTACCTTGTTGAGTCTTAAATAATTTAACTTTTAACAGTAGTTTTTTCTAGTACATTTTGTAGAAATTAACCTAGGATAACCTAGGATAACCTAGGATAACCTGTTAAAGTACTTAAGATGATGTTTATTAACTACCCTAGGATAACCTGTTAAAGTACTTAAGATAATGTTTATTAACCTAGGATAACCTGTTGAAGTACTTAAGATAATGTTTATTAACTACCCTAGGATAACCTGTTGAAGTACTTAAGATAATGTTTATTAACCTAGGATAACCTGTTGAAGTACTTAAGATAATGTTTATTAACTACCCTAGGATAACCTGTTAAAGTACTTAAGATAATGTTTATTAACTACCCTAGGATAACCTGTTAAAGTACTTAAGATGATGTTTATTAACTACCCTAGGATAACCTGTTAAAGTACTTAAGATGATGTTTATTAACTACCCTAGGATAACCTGTTGAAGTACTTAAGATAATGTTTATTAACTACCCTAGGATAACCTGTTGAAGTACTTAAGATGATGTTTATTAACTACCCTAGGATAACCTGTTAAAGTACTTAAGATGATGTTTATTAACTACCCTAGGATAACCTGTTGAAGTACTTAAGATGATGTTTATTAACTACCCTAGGATAACCTGTTGAAGTACTTAAGATAATGTTTATTAACTACCCTAGGATAACCTGTTAAAGTACTTAAGATAATGTTTATTAACTACCCTAGGATAACCTGTTGAAGTACTTAAGATAATGTTTATTAACTACCCTAGGATAACCTGTTAAAGTACTTAAGATAATGTTTATTAACCTAGGATAACCTGTTGAAGTACTTAAGATAATGTTTATTAACTACCCTAGGATAACCTGTTGAAGTACTTAAGATAATGTTTATTAACTACCCTAGGATAACCTGTTGAAGTACTTAAGATAATGTTTATTAACTTTACAGAACTGAAATAGATTGAAGCCAGTATAATGGGCAAGTTTCTTTCTCAAGTGGACAGTGAGGCTTCAGTAACTCCCATGTTAGACATTTTGAAAGGTAAGTTTATCCATCAGAGGAATACCATGCACTCTTAACATAATATAATAGTGGTACCCCGACTTTCATACATAATTCGTACCAGAACAGTTTTAAAGTGCCATTACCAAACTAATTTGTTCCCATAAGGAATGTAAATTACATTAGTCCACTTCAGACCCCCAAAAAGTACTTGCAAAAGCACTTACAATAATACACTTGCATAATTGTTAGAGCAGTATGAAACTTGGGGTACCAATGTAATCCTTCATTGTATTGTCAATAAAGGATTCCATTAATACATTTATCTTGCCATATAGTCAATATTTTATTCCATTTCCCTCCTGCTTTCTGATATTGTTTCAAGACTTCTCCAGGTTGGCCTACAGTAATATTTAGGTACTGCAGTTAAGGAGTCCGGTCATTCTGGGAATCATTTTCTTACTGCTGAAAGATTATGCAATAATGAATAGGCAGTATTACTCCAAACTGGAATCTGAAGGAATATGCAGAAGAGCTGTCTGCTCAAAATTATTTTGAAGGCATATTAAGATATTCAAGCAGACAAATATACTGGCAGATGTTTGACAGATTTCACCCTTAACCCTCATGGTGTTAAATGTGAGCAAGGTAACATTTATAAAGGGATTCAGGGAAACTAGCAGGCTGGACTCCAGTCCTGGAGACTGGAAGTACAGTACAGTGTTTGCACTCAGGAGGGATGTTAATGTTGCAGTTTTATAACTGTAGTGTAAGCACACCTCTGGCAAGACAGTGATGGAGTGAATGATGAAAGCTTTTCTTTTTTGGGCCACAATACCTTGGTGGGAGACGGCCAATATGTTAAAAAAAAAAAAAAAAAAAAAAACCAGAGTTCAAAATGCCATTTTTGTGGAAATTGGTGTCACGCCCCTTGTGCAGATATCCAAGAACTAGCTACAAGCAGTATTAAAACAGGGAAATGTTTTTGGGTATGCCCAAATGAGATAAATCTATGGACTAAAATCACAATGGTATTAAAAGAGGATAACATCAAAGCTGCTTTCATTGAAAACCTGGAAGCTTTCTACAACAGATGGGAACATAAAAAGTCTGGGCTGAATGGTACTGCCCTTGATGCTGGTCATGTAGTCAGAAACTGTAATGCTGGAGGTGATGTCCTGGTAGTCAGTAAATGTGGGGCTGATAGTGCTGTCCTGGTAGACAGTAATGGTGAAGCTGGAGGTGCTGTCCTGGGAGACAGTAATGGTGAAGCTGGAGGTGCTGTCCTGGGAGACAGTAATGGTGAAGCTGGAGGTGCTGTCCTGGGAGACAGTAATGGTGAAGCTGGAGGTGCTGTCCTGGGAGACAGTAATGGTGAAGCTGGAGGTGCTGTCCTGGGAGACAGTAATGGTGAAGCTGGAGGTGCTGTCCTGGGAGACAGTAATGGTGAAGCTGGAAGTACTGTCCTGGGAGACAGTAATGGTGAAGCTGGAGGTGCTGTCCTGGGAGACAGTAATGGTGAAGCTGGAGGTGTTGTCCTGGGAGACAGTAATGATGAAGCTGGAGGTGCTGTCCTGGGAGACAGTAATGGTGAAGCTGGAGGTGCTGTCCTGGGAGACAGTAATGAAGCTGGAGGTGCTGTCCTGGGAGACAGTAATGGTGAAGCTGGAGGTGTTGTCCTGGGAGACAGTAATGGTGAAGCTGGAGGTGCTGTCCTGGGAGACAGTAATGGTGAAGCTGGAGGTGCTGTCCTGGGAGACAGTAATGGTGAAGCTGGAGGTGCTGTCCTGGGAGACAGTAATGGTGAAGCTGGAGGTGCTGTCCTGGGAGACAGTAATGGTGAAGCTGGAGGTGCTGTCCTGGGAGACAGTAATGGTGAAGCTGGAGGTGCTGTCCTGGGAGACAGTAATGGTGAAGCTGGAGGTGCTGTCCTGGGAGACAGTAATGGTGAAGCTGGAGGTGCTGTCCTGGGAGACAGTAATGGTGAAGCTGGAAGTGCCATCCTGGGAGACGGTAATGGTGAAGCTGGAGGTGCCGTCCTGGGAGACGGTAATGGTGAAGCTGGAGGTGCCGTCCTGGGAGACGGTAATGGTGAAGCTGGAGGTGCCGTCCCGGGAGACGGTAATGGTGAAGCTGGAGGTGCCGTCCCGGGAGACGGTAATGGTGAAGCTGGAGGTGCCGTCCCGGGAGACGGTAATGGTGAAGCTGGAGGTGCCGTCCCGGGAGACGGTAATGGTGAAGCTGGAGGTGCTGTCCCGGGAGACGGTAATGGTGAAGCTGGAGGTGCTGTCCTGGGAGACGGTAATGGTGAAGCTGGAGGTGCTGTCCTGGGAGACGGTAATGGTGAAGCTGGAGGTGCTGTCCTGGGAGACGGTAATGGTGAAGCTGGAGGTGCTGTCCTGGGAGACGGTAATGGTGAAGCTGGAGGTGCTGTCCTGGGAGACGGTAATGGTGAAGCTGGAGGTGCTGTCCTGGGAGACGGTAATGGTGAAGCTGGAGGTGCTGTCCTGGGAGACGGTAATGGTGAAGCTGGAGGTGCTGTCCTGGGAGACGGTAATGGTGAAGCTGGAGGTGCTGTCCTGGGAGACGGTAATGGTGAAGCTGGAGGTGCTGTCCTGGGAGACGGTAATGGTGAAGCTGGAGGTGCTGTCCTGGGAGACGGTAATGGTGAAGCTGGAGGTGCTGTCCTGGGAGACGGTAATGGTGAAGCTGGAGATTTTGTCCAGGTAGTCGGGAATTATACGCAGGAAGGAATGCATATAAATGACCTCATGGGAGACAGGAGCCATAGTGGGGAAACAAGTGTAGTCAAAGATAAGATAAAACCAATATTGCAAACTAGAAATACCACAGGAAATAGCAAACAAGAGGACTGCACTAGCAATAGTGAGGATATATTACCAAAAACAACTTGTGGGAGCTCCATTGTTGGTGCTAGGGAGGATAGGAATAAGACAGGTAAACATGCACCAACAGGGAATACAGTCACAGAAACCCAAGGCAAACGGAAACCAAACCTGTGCACATACTATGCACTTGGTATCTGCAGACATGGGAAATCTGGAAAAACAGATGGGACGTGCAACTATGACCACCCTAGAAAATGCCGTGCTCATATGACAACAGGAAAATGCAAACTCCCTTCCTGTAAGCTTTTTCACCCTGAAATGTGTATCCTCTTCAGTACAGGAAAGACTGTGCTATAACTTAAATTGCCAGGCACACCATCTAAAGGGGACAAAGATACAAAACATCCAGGCCATGGGAAAACCTGGGTAGCCACAGCCACTCAAGAGGGAGAGGTTTCTTAGTGCCAGGAAGGAAAAAAAAAAAACTGGCAGGAAATGGCAGAAAACGTTCACCAAATCCAGTCATTCCTGGAGTGGAACCACAGTCGATGGCCTCCACTCCAAACAAACAGATACAGATACTAATGCCGGAAAGAAATTCCCCCCCCCCCAGTACCAACAATACCACCAGTCCGATGACATTCTTCTTTGCAAATATACAGGGTCTAAAGCCAGCAACAAACAACAAAATACCTTTCATCCGTGGACTGCTTGCAGAGGCAAAGGCAATGTTCACGGCGTTCACTGAGACCCACATAAAGGATCACTTGGACAACGAAATATGGATCCCAGGTTACAACCTATGCAGATGTGACAGAGTGAACAGGCAAAAGGGGGGGGGGGGTTGGCCTGTACATTGCAGAGTCACTTGTTTGCACAGAACTGCTTAATGCCTCAAATGTAGTGAAAGTTTTAGCAGTAAAGATCGAAAACCAAAACCTAGTCATTGTGGTAGTCTACAAGCCTCCAGATGCAACATCCCAGCAATTCCAGGAACAGCTGTTAAAAATTGACCACTGTCTGGAAAATCTTCCAGCTCCTGCACCCAACATCTTGCTCCTGGGGGATTTCAACTTAAGGCACCTAAAATGGAGGAAAATAGCAAATAATATTGTTGCAGTAATAACACCAGGAGGCATCTCTGATGAAAACTCACACTCACACGAGCTTTTAAATCTCTGCACAAAATTCAATTTAAACCAGCAAATAATAGAGCCTACTAGACTGGAGAATACACTAGACCTCATCTTCACTAACAGTGATGATCTGATACGAAATGTCACCATATCAAAAACAATATACTCAGATCACAACATAATTGAGGTTCAGACATGTATGCGCGGAGCCCCAGACCGACATAATGAGATTAGTCACGAGGGAGCATTCACCAAATTCAACTTCAGTAACAAAAACAAAGCGGGACCAAGTAAACCAAGTCCTAACCGATGTAAGCTGGGAAGATATACTAAGCAACACAGACCCCAACTTATGCCTAGAACAGATTAACTTGGTGGCACTCAATGTATACACAAGGCTTATTCCTCTAAGGAAAAGGAGGAGTAGATGTAAAATAGAAAGAGACAGGCGCTCCCTTTACAGGCAATGGAAAAGAATAACAGAGCGGCTAAAAGAGGTCAATATATCTGAAATGAGTAGGGAGACACTGGTCAGAGAAATAGCAAGCATCAAACTTAAGCTAAAGGAATCTTATAGGAGTCAGGAATCGTGGGAAGAACTAAAAGCCATCAATGAAATCGAAAGAAACCCAAAGTATTTCTTCTCCTATGCCAAATCAAAGTCGAGAACAACGTCCAGTATTGGGCCCCTACTTAAATAAGATGGGTCCTACACAGATGACAGCAAGGAAATGAGTGAGCTACTCAAGTCCCAATATGACTCAGTTTTTAGCAAGCCGCTAACCAGACTGAGAGTCAAAGATCAAAATGAATTTTTTATGAGAGAGCCACAGAATTTGGTTAACACAAGCCTATCTGATGTTATCCTGACGCGAAATGGCTTCGAACAGGTGATAAATGACATGCCCATGCACTCTGCCCCAGGGCCAGACTCACGGAACTCCGTGTTCATCAAGAACTGCAAGAAGCCCCTATCATGAGCCTTTACCATCCTATGGAGAGGGAGCATGGACACGGGGGTCGTCCCACAGTTACTAAAAACAACAGACATAGCCCCACTCCACAAAGGGGGGCAGTAAAGCAACGGCAAAGAACTACAGACCGAAAGCACTAACATCCCATATCATAAAAATCTTTGAAAGGGTCCTCAGAAGCAAGCTCACCACCCATCTAGAAACTCATCAGTTACACAACCCAGGGCAACATGGATTTAGAACAGGTCGCTCCTGTCTGTCTCAACTATTGGATCACTACGACAAGGTCCTAGATGCACTAGAAGACAAAAAGAATGCAGATGTAATACAGTGGACCCCCGCATAACGTTGGCATCGCATAGTGTTAAATCCACATAGCGATACATTTTATCGCTAAAATTTTGCCTCGCATAGTGCTAAAAATTCGCTCAACGCGATTCATCCGAGACTCGTCCATGCGGCCTGAGCCAGCCTCACTTGTTCTGCCAGTGGCATTGTTTACAAGTCAGCCTCCGTGGTAACATTCAAGCATACAATCGGAACATTTCGTATTATTACAGCCTTTTTATAGTGATTTCACCTGAAAAATAATTGACCATGGGCCCCAAGAAAGCTTCTAGTGCCATCCCTACAGGAATAAGGGTGAGAATTACTATGGAGATGAAGAAAGAGATCATTTGTTAAGTATGAAAGTGGAGTGCGTGTCTCCGAGCCGGCCAGGTTGTATAGTAAAACCCCAATCAACCATCGCTTTTATTGTGTCCAAGAGAATGGCAATCAAGGAAGCTGTTCTTGCCAAAGGTTTAACTGTGCTTTCGAAACAGAGATCGCAAGTGATAGAAGATGTTGAGAGACTGTTATTGGTGTGGATAAATGAAAAACAGATAGCAGGCTATAGCATCTATCAAGCGATCATAAGTGAAAAGGCTAGGAAGTTGCACGAGGATTTAATTGGAAAAATGCCTGCAACTAGTGGTGATGCGAGTGAATTTAAGGCCAGCAAAGGTTGGTTTGAGAGATTTAAGAGGCGTAGTGGCATACATAGTGTGATAAGGCATGGTGAGGCTGCCAGTTTGGACCAAAAAGCAGCTGAAAAATATGTGCATGAATTCAAGGAGTACATAGACAGTGAAGGACTGAAACCTGAACAAGTGTTTAATTGTGACGAAACAGTCCTGTTTTGGAAGAAAATGCCAAGCAGGACCTACATTACTGAGGAGGAAAAGGCACTCCCAGGACATAAACCTATGAAAGACAGGCTTACTCTTCTCATGTGTGCCAATGCTAGTGGTGATTGCAAAGTGAAGCCTTTATTAGTGCATCACTCTGAAACTCCCAGAGCGTTCAGGCAAAAGAATATCCTCAAGGCTAATTTGTGTGTGCTGTGGAGGGCAAACAATAAGGCATGGGTCACTAGGGACTTTTTCTATGACTGGTTACACCAAGCATTTGCCCCCACTATGAAAAATTACCTAACCGAAAAGAAATTAGACCTGGTGTTAGACAATGCCCCTGGTCATCATACAGACTTGGCAGAGCGACTTTGTGGGGACATGAGCTTCATTAAGGTGAAGTTTTTGCCTCCTAATACCACTCCTCTCCTGCAGCCCATGGACCAGCAGGTTATTGCAAACTTCAAAAAACTGTACGCAAAAGCTCTGTTTGAAAGGTGCTTTGTAGTGACCTCAGAAACTCAATTGACTCTAATAGGTAAGGCTTGGGAGAGAGTGACTAAGAGGACCTTGAACTCTGCTTGGAAGAAACTGTGGCCAGAATGTGTAGACCAAAGGGATTTTGAAGGATTTGAGGCTAACCCTGAGAATCCTATGCCAGTTGAGGAATCAGTTGTGGCATTGGGGAAGTCCTTGGGGTTGGAGGTTAGTGGGGAGGATGTGGAAGAGTTGGTGGAGGAGGACAATGAAGAACTAACCACTGATGAGCTGCTAGATCAACTTCAACAGCAAGAGGCCACACCTGAGGAAATTGCTTTGGAGGAGGGGAGAGAGAAATTGAAGAAGTTGCCTACTTCAAAGATTAAGGAAATCTGTGCAAAGTGGCTTGAAGTGCAAACCTTCATGGATGAAAATCACCCTCACACAGCTATTGCAAGCCGTGCTGGTGATTATTACACTGACAATGTTGTGAAACACTTTAGGAAAGTCATAAAGGAAAGAGAGGTTCATGCCACTATGGACAGATATGTTGTGTGACAGAAGTCCAGTGACTCTGAAGCTGGTCCTAGTGGCATTAAAAGAAGAATGGAAGCAACCCCGGAAAAGGACTTGACACCTCAAGTCCTAATGGAAGGGGATTCCCCTTCTAAACACTAAAACCATCCAGTCTCCCCTCCTCCCATCCCATCAATCATCACCACATCTTCAATAAACGTAAGTGTCATGTAACTGTGCATGTTTTCTTAAGTTTGTGTGTATTAAAATTAATATTTCATGTGGTAAAAAATTTTTTTTTTCATACTTTTGGGTGTCTTGCATGGATTAATTTGATTTCCATTATTTCTTATGGGGAAAATTAATTCGCATAACGATAATTTCGCATAACATTGAGCTCTCAGGAACGAATTAATAGCATTATGCGGGGGTCCACTATATATACAGACTTTGCAAAAGCCTTCGACACGTGTGACCATGGCGTAATAGCGCACAAAATGCGTGGTAAAGGAATAACAGGAAAAGTCGGTCGATGGATCTATAATTTCCTCACTAACAGAACACAGAGAGTAGTAGTCAACAGAGTAAAGTCCGAGGCAGCTACGGTGAAAAGCTCTGTTCCACAAGGCACAGTGCTCGCTCCCATCTTGTTCCTCATCCTCATATCTGACATAGACAAGAATGTCAGCCACAGCACCGTGTGTTCCTTTGCAGATGACATCCGAATCTGCATGACAGTGTCTTCCATTGCAGACACTGCAAGGCTCCAGGCGGACATCAACCGAATCTTTCAGTGGGCTGCAGAAAACAATATGAAGTTCAACGATGAGAAATTTCTATTACTCAGATATGGTAAACACGAGGAAATTAAATCTTCATCAGAGTACAAAACAAATTCTGGCCACAAAATAGAGCGAAACACCAACGTCGAAGACCTGGGAGTGATCATGTCGGAGGATCTCACCTTCAAGGACCATAACATTGTATCAATCGCATCTGCTAGAAAAATGACAGGATGGATAATGAGAACCTTCAAAACTAGGGAGGCCAAGCCCATGATGACACTCTTCAGGTCACTTGTTCTATCTAGGCTGGAATATTGCTGCACACTAGCAGCACCTTTCAAGGCAGGTGAAATTGCTGTCCTAGAAAATATACAGAGAACTTTCACGGCGCGCATAACGGAGATAAAACACCTCAATTACTGGGAGCGCTTGAGGTTCCTAAACCTGTATTCCCTGGAACGCAGGAGGGAGAGATACATGATTATATACACCTGGAAAATCCTAGAGGGACTAGTACCGAACTTGCACACGAAAATCACTCACTACGAAAGCAAAAGACTTGGCAGACGATGCACCATCCCCCCAATGAAAAGCAGGGGTGTCACTAGCACGTTAAGAGACCATTCAATAAGTGTCAGGGGCCCGAGACTGTTCAACTGCCTCCCAGCACACATAAGGGGGATTACCAACAGACCCCTGGCAGTCTTCAAGCTGGCACTGGACAAGCACCTAAAGTCAGTTCCTGATCAGCCGGGCTGTGGCTCGTACGTTGGTTTGCGTGCAGCCAGCAGCAACAGCCTGGTTGATCAGGCGCTGATCCACCAGGAGGCCTGGTCACAGACCGGGCCACGGGGGCGTTGACCCCTGGAACTCACTCCAGGTAAACTCCAGGTATCGTGAGACTAATATGAGTACAGTAGGGCCCCACTTATACGGCTGGTTAGGTTCCAGGCTACCGCCGTAAAGCGGAAACTGCCATAAAGTGGAACACCCTTTTATTTTCCTTGTAAATGCATATAAATGCTAGATAATGTATTTACACTGACATATATTAAATTAGCAATAGAACTAAGCATTAAAAAAAATGAAAAGTAAAATTACACACAGTACATTTATTACATACCTTTAATTACTTAATATGAATGTGTGAGAGGTGAGTGGCAGTGTAGTTATTGAATTATGAGATGGCAGACCATCATCCTAGCTAGCTGTTGATGTTGAAGGCTGTTGAAGGCTAGCTGTTGATGTTGAAGGCTGCTGAAGGCTAGCTGTTGATGTTGAAGGCTGGCTGTTGATGTTGAAGGCTGTTGAAGGCTAGCTGTTGATGTTGAAGGCTGCTGAAGGCTAGCTGTTGATGTTGAAGGCTGCTGAAGGCTAGCTGTTGATGTTGAAGGCTGCTGAAGGCTAGCTGTTGATGTTGAAGGCTGCTGAAGGCTAGCTGTTGATGTTGAAGGCTGCTGAAGGTTAGCTGTTGATGTTGAAGGCTGCTGAAGGCTAGCTGTTGATGTTGAAGGCTGCTGAAGGCTAGCTGTTGATGTTGAAGGCTGCTGAAGGCTAGCTGTTGATGTTGAAGGCTGGCTGTTGATGTTGAAGGCTGTTGAAGGCTAGCTGTTGATGTTGAAGGCTGCTGAAGGCTAGCTGTTGATGTTGAAGGCTGCTGAAGGCTAGCTGTTGATGTTGAAGGCTGCTGAAGGCTAGCTGTTGATGTTGAAGGCTGCTGAAGGCTAGCTGTTGATGTTGAAGGCTGCTGAAGGCTAGCTGTTGATGTTGAAGGCTGCTGAAGGCTAGCTGTTGATGTTGAAGGCTGCTGAAGGCTAGCTGTTGATGTTGAAGGCTGCTGAAGGCTAGCTGTTGATGTTGAAGGCTGCTAAAGGCTAGCTGTTGATGTTGAAGGCTGCTGAAGGCTGGCTGTTGATGTTGAAGGCTGCTGAAGGCTAGCTGTTGATGTTGAAGGCTGCTAAAGGCTAGCTGTTGATGTTGAAGGCTGCTGAAGGCTGGCTGTTGATGATGTTGAAGGCTGCTGAAGGCTAGCTGTTGATGTTGAAGGCTGCTGAAGGCTAGCTGTTGATGTTGAAGGCTGCTAAAGGCTAGCTGTTGATGTTGAAGGCTGCTGAAGGCTAGCTGTTGATGTTGAAGGCTGCTGAAGGCTAGCTGTTGATGTTGAAGGCTGCTGAAGGCTAGCTGTTGATGTTGAAGGCTGCTGAAGGCTAGCTGTTGATGTTGAAGGCTGCTGAAGGTTAGCTGTTGATGTTGAAGGCTGCTGAAGGCTAGCTGTTGATGTTGAAGGCTGGCTGTTGATGTTGAAGGCTGGCTGTTGATGTTGAAGGCTGGCTGTTGATGTTGAAGGCTGGCTGTTGATGTTGAAGGCTGGCTGTTGATGTTGAAGGCTGGCTGTTGATGTTGAAAGCTGTTGAAGGCTGGCTGTTGATGTTGAAGGTTGCTGAAGGCTAGCTGTTGATGTTGAAGGTTGCTGAAGGCTGGCTGTTGATGTTGAAGGCTGCTGAAGGCTGGCTGTTGATGTTGAAGGCTGGCTGTTGATGTTGAAGGCTGTTGAAGGCTAGCTGTTGATGTTGAAGGCTGCTGAAGGCTAGCTGTTGATGTTGAAGGCTGGCTGTTGATGTTGAAGGCTGCTGAAGGCTAGCTGTTGATGTTGAAGGCTAGCTGTTGATGTTGAAGGCTGGCTGTTGATGTTGAAGGTTGCTGAAGGCTAGCTGTTGATGTTGAAGGCTAGCTGTTGATGTTGAAGGCTGGCTGTTGATGTTGAAGGCTAGCTGTTGATGTTGAAGGCTGGCTGTTGATGTTGAAGGCTAGCTGTTGATGTTGAAGGCTGCTGAAGGCTGGCTGTTGATGTTGAAGGCTAGCTGTTGATGTTGAAGGCTGTTGAAGGCTGGCTGTTGATGTTGAAGGTTGCCATGATATTTTCTTAAAGTAGGAAAGCATTGAACTTTGCCTCATGGATTTTTTTTTCCTTTCCCTTAAAATTTCTTTATAGCATGTAACATCATGGGAAAGGGTTGCATTCACTGTTGAACTTCGTTCAAAATTTGGATCAATCTTCTCAAAAATTGCCATTGCTATTTCTATATGGTTGATAGCTTCTTCCAAATCCTGGGTTTTCATTTCTTTAATGGTAACAGGACTATCATCAGGATGGATCTCCTCTTCTTGAAATTTCTTTCTTTGCTCTTCAATCAAAAGAAGGTCTTGGTCTGTCAGAGCCTCATCATGAGAGAGAAGCAATTCTTCCACATCCTCAGGCTCCACTTCCAGTTCTAATTCCCTTGCCATATCAACAACATTTACACACACTTCCCCCCACTGGATTCTCAAAACCTTCAAAATCATCCATAAGTTCAGGAATCAGATTCTTCCAAACACCTTTGAGTGTAGTTTCATTAACTTCATTCCATGCATCTCTAATATTTTTAATGCCATCCAAAATTGTGAAACCTTTCCAAAAGGTTTTTAATTTATTTTGTTTAGGCCCAGGCATTTTATCACTGTCTAGGAAATTTACAGCCTTAATGAAAGTTGTGTTTGCAGGTATAAAAGCAACATTTATCTCCCTGTACATACCATGTAGAGCTGTAGGGTGGGCAGGGCATTGTCTAAAACAAGTAAAACATTAAAAGGAATTTTCTTTTCCTTGCAGTAAGCCTCAACTGTAGGCTTAAAATAGTCCGTGAACCAACTTATGAAAAGATTGGCAGTCATCCAAGCTTTCGAATTAGATTTATAATAAACTGGGAGGTTGCCTTTTGCATAGTTCTTTAGGACCCTAGGATTCTCTGAGTGATAAATCATCATAGGTTTTAACTTGCAGTCACCAGCTGCATTAGCTCCTAGCAAGAGTGTTAGCCTGTCTTTTGCAGCTTTGAAGTCAGGCATTGACTTCTCTTCCTTAGCAATAAATGTCCTAGATGGCATCTTCTTCCAAAATAATGCAGTCTCATCCACATTAAAAATCTGTTGCTTGGTATATCCACCACATTCTATTATCTCGGCTAGTTCACGTGGATAATTTTCTGCAGCTAAATTGTCAGCGCTTGCAGCTTCACCCTGCACTCTGATGTTGTGAAGTTGACTTCTTTCCTTAAACCTATTAAACCAGCCTCTGCTAGCTGAGAATTTATCTTCAACAGCTTCCTCCCCTCTCTCAGCCTTCATAGAATTGAAGAGACTTAGGGCTTTGGACTGGATAATGGCTCTGCTTAAAGGCACATTGTGACTAGTCTGATCATCAATCCACACCATTAAAAGTTTTTCCATGTCAGCAATAAGGTTATCACGTCTTCTTATAACTTTAGTGGTCACTGGTGTAGCACTTTTAACTTCCTGCAACACTTTCTCCTTATTGTTCACAACTGTACTAACTGTTTGACGAGCCAAACCAAGCTTACGTGCTATCTCAGCCATTGACATACCTTGTTCACTAAGTTTAATCATTTCTAACTTGGCACTTAAAGTAAGAGGCTTACGACTCTTCTTTTTATCACAACTAAGCTTAAATGCCATCGTCAACGAGAGCCAATTAGTTAACGAAGAGCAAACGAGAGAGAACGAGATACACCGAGCTCAGACAGCGTAAAAAAACAAACTGAACAGGTTGTGGACGATCACTCAGTCAGGCGAAATAGACGGTATTAATACGTGTCCAGTTTAATTCATTCATGTACATTTGTAAGAGTTTGTGAAACTTTTACCTTATAATATTTTTATTATTATTATAATTAAATCACGAAACAAATACTCTTACACTGTGTACAAGTTAGTACAGAATTATAAACAGCAACACTCCTATTCTCATGCAACACACCATTTTTAGAGTGAATGATGATATTATTATTATTATAATCATAATAAAAAAGAAGTGCTAGACCCACAAGGGTCGTGAATAGCTATAAAGTGAAGGTATACGAAAGGAATATTTTTCTACAGTTATCCCTAGTAACAGGTGACGGGCTAGAGAAAACGTAATTCTTCCGACACTTCTACAAACCATTTGGTAAACATCTCATATTTGTATAAATTTTTATACTGTGGGTGCATGTATCATGTTTGTGTGTTACATATTGTTTCTTATATAATTTTGAAAAAAATATCATAGATAGAATAAGGGAAATGTCTATATTAACGTAATATGCGACATTAATGCACCCAAGAGATTATTATTATTATTATTATTATTATTGCATCAAGAGTAGAGAGACTCTTAGTGATTTTAATGTGTACCTACATGCTAGCACAGTGTGTAAGTTTATTTAGGTACAGGTGTACACAAGTTTAATTATCAAGTACAATACATATAAAATATACAATAACTTTAAAACACTTGAAATTTTGGGAAGTTTCCAGACATAATGAGATGTGCTCAGGGAGAATGTAAACAAACTCGGTGGGCCGCTGTGACCGTATTAGAAAGACAGGTGGGGGGAGCCATATAGCAAGTTTTGGTCATAATTTGAAATGTCCTTATTAGCGGAACGCTGTAAAGCGAAACGCCGTAAAGCGGGGCCCTGCTGTATATGCTAAACAACTACTGTCAATGAATAAGTAAATAAATAATTACTGTAACTAAATACTTTATTGAAAGTAAATGAATAAGTTACAAACTTGCTCCCTTCGTGCTGGGTAACTATCTTGTGCTTCATCTCCAAAGTAATTAATTGCTTTTGCACCATCATAAAGCCAAAGTATCACAAGTCAAACCAACGCGAGTCGAGGAGCACCTGTATGTTAGTTGTTAAACGTTATAATCGGCTGCAATGAAGATTTCCTACATTTATTTCAGAAAAGAAGAAAAAGAAGAAAAAGGTGAAGGAAGTTGAAGAATCAGAATACACAACCTATGAAAACCTTCAGCCTGAAGAACCTGAGGAGTGTAAGTAGATTTTATTTAGAAGCAGCAAAAAATATTGTATGTGTATTTTGAAGTCTATAACATGAGGCCTCACTAGTGAAGTATAGAGCTGTAAAATAACTTTTGGACTTCTGTTACTAGTACTTCTTGAGATTAATCAAAGTAATGTTAGCCTAAAGTTGGATAAATTTAGATTTAGAAAGGACATACGTAATTTCTGGTTCTCTAACAGTTGTGGATGCGTGGAGCAATCTTCCCAGTAGGGTGATACAGGCTAGGCCCTTGGGTAGCTTTAACCCTTAAACGCTCGAAACGGATCAAAATTCAAATTCGTAGTGCTACAAAAGTAGATCTACTTTTTTTACATACTTCCAAATACAGTGGACCCCCGGTTAACGAACTTTTTTCATTCCAGTAGTATGTTCAGGTGCCAGTACTGACCGAATTTGTTCCCATAAGGAATATTGTGAAGTAGATTAGTCCATTTCAGACCCCCAAACATACACGTACAAACGCACTTACATAAATACACTAACATAATTGGTCGCATTTGGAGGTGATCGTTAAGCGGGGGTCCACTGTATAACAAAAATGTAGATTAAAACTTTTTACACGTAAAACAAAAAAATCTACATTTTTTACATGCTTTTAGATGTTGAAAAAACGTATATAAGTTTCGACCGTTTAAGGGTTAAAAAGATTGGACAAATATGAGTGAGAGGGGCTGGGTTTGACTGGTGTGATTGGTTATGGGAGTTAATTCTTGGGTAGCTTTGGGTAGAGGATGTTTTGATAAGGACCTGCCTTGCATGGGCCAGTAGGCCTTCTGCAGTGTTCCTCCATTCTTGTTTTGATACGGTACTGTTAAATATAAAGGTTTGATAAAAAAAAACATCATACTGGTTTATAGATGGTTGGCATTGCCAATTACAGTGGACCCCCGATTAACGATCTTCTTTCATTCCAGAAGTATGTTCAGGTACCAGTACTGACCGAATTTGTTCCCATAAGGAATATTGTGAAGTAGATTAGTCCATTTCAGACCCCTAAACATACACGTACAAACACACTTACATAAATACACTTACATAATCGGTCGCATTGGGAGGTGGTCGTTAAGCGGGGGTCCACTATAGTCTGCTGTAAAAATTTTAATTAGTTCCTAAATGCCCACTTTGTAAGTGCAGATCACTTAAAGAGGGTAGTGTCTTGATACCAGTCAAACACTCTTGATTCAAGAAATTAAGATACCCTCCCTTTCTTGGAATCTAATGTCTCCCCTCACCAAGGTGCTGTGTGACCCTTAATATGGTGGTCGTGCATAAGAGAAGTCGGGCAAAATGATTCTTTTTTAACCCTTTCAGAGGTCAGGAGCTCTGTGCTCAAACTTGCTCTCGTGGTTGGAAAAATTTAAGAAAAAATACTTTCTTGTGAAATGGTGAATTGTTTTCTGAAGATAATAAAACGGTGCTAAATTTGATGGAAAACTGACGAAATTATGCCTTTTGCAAATTTTGCTGTTTCGGCGACACTTGCACAGTGGCAGTTTTGCTCACCAGAGTCCATTTTTGTGCCAATTACACTATTCCAGTCTATCAGATTCTTAACTGTTTTGCTAGAATCCCTTCCATTCTATCAACTGTAAAAGAAACCACCCATTCAACTATTTAAACTATGCAATAGTCACTTGGCAAATTTCACACAAAATTCAAGAAATACCAGTTTTAAAAAGGGGTCCAGAATAAACAGTGCAAACATTCCTAGCACTAAAATAACATTTCCTCTTCATTAGTTAGGTCCCCAGAGGCCTCTCTGATAATACACGTGAACTCCCGTGAACTCCATTTAGAATTTTTATTCACACAAAATAGAAAATTTACAGTTAGATTAGTGCATTATTGTAATAACTGTATAAGTAATGTCAGTGCAATCCTAAAAGCATATTAGACTGGACAGATGGACACAGTGGACAAGTGATGTCATTTGTGTACTCTGGAACATCAGCAAAAATAGAACATTCTGCTATTTTGAGCTCAATTTAAAGCTTCCTTTCGTCTTGAAACTGATCAGAATCATGTTTCTGTAATTTCTTCCAATCTATCAAATGAGACCAAGAAACTGAGAATACAACCATAAAAAACACATAAAAATATATTGCAAAATCACTGTTTTAAACCAAAATTTTTTTCCCTATAGTGCACTGCTTGCTGCAGGATTATTTTTATATAGTGCACACTTATTACATAGACCCATTCTCTCGTACCTAGGCCCAAATTTACTACTCGCAGCTTATGAGTGAGCTAAACTCATGGCGTAGAACTACGGGACCAACCTGGACTTCAGTGCCATAGAACACTGGGACCCACCCTCAAAGGAGTTAAAAATGAAGTTTTTCTGAATAACTCTTAATTTCACAATGCTGTTGAAAATAAATGATAGCAAATTATTTAACAAAGCATCAGTATCATTACCCCCCCATGTTGCATAGCCTTTTCAGGGATTAAAATTTTTTATCCAAATAGTTCTTTTTATAATCTCGTAATAGTGGTTCTGTTGTGTAGCAATTTTGAGAATTTACTTTTAAGAAGCAATGCACAATTTCTAAACTTTCATGCAAATTTTATTTTCAGTATTGCCAAAAAAGAAGAAAAAGAAGAAAAGGAAGCATGAAGAAAGCTGGGAGACTACTAACTTAAGCATGGACAACCAAGAGGATGTTGAAGCAGAGAACCAGATAATGGAAACAGCGGTAAAAGAAAAGACGAAGAAAAAGAAGAAACACAGGTTAGAAAATAAGGTGCAAGAAGAAAATGCTGGATTTATAAAACCTGAAGAATGTGAAGAAAAGATGGTGAGTACTGCCAGTTTATAATACTCGATTACAGATTAACCCTTTCAGGGTCCGTCCCGTAGATCTACGGCTTTATGTTCAGGGTCCAAACCGTAGATCTACGCCATGAGCTCAGCTCACTCTGATAAACTGTGAGTGGTACATTTGGGCCTAGATATGAGAGAATACATCTATGTGGTATGTGTGCACCACATAAAACAGATCCTGCAGCACACTGTGCATAATGAGAGAAAAAAAATGAAATCATGATTTTTCGATTAAAACAGCAACTTTGCAGTGTTTTTTCGTATGTTTTTTATAGTTGTATTTGCGATTTCTTGGTCTCATTTGATAGAATGGAAGACATATTACAGAAATAGTGATGATTTTGATTGGTTTTAGCATTGGAAATGGCTTGAAACTGAGCTCAAAGTAGCGGAAATGTTAAATTTTTGCCGATATTCAAGAGTAAACAAACGACCTCACACGTCTAATACACATCAGCTGGTGGGTCTAATATACATTCACAAATATGGTGATGATATTTATACAATTATTACAGTATTGCATAACAGTAAATCTTCTATTTTTTGGTGTGAATAAAAATTCATTATGTGAATAAAAAATCAAAATGGAATTTATTTGTAAAGCCTCAAAACATAACTAATGAACAGAGGAAATGTTAGTTTAGTGCCAGGAATGCCTACATTGTTCATTCTGGACCCTATTTTGAAATTGGAATATTTTGAACTTTGTGTTAAATTGGCCAAATTAACAATTTCCGATCACTTTATTTTGTAGTTGAAACAGTTGACTTGGCGATTTATTGTGCTCAATCGATAGAATAGAAGTAATACTAGTGAAATAGCTAAGAATTTGGTTGATTGGAATAATGTAATTGGCCTAAAATGGGAGTCAAAGTCGGCAAAATCGCCGATTCGTAAATATCGCTGACACATCAAAATTCGCGAGAGCATAATTTCGTCAATTTTCCACCAATTTTCGTACTTTTTGTTTTATTACCTTCACGAAAAGATTCTCTACGATTTCATAAGAAAAAATAACAAATTTTTTTTTTTAAATATCTTGGACACTGGTGCGTGACTCCAGATTTGGGCCTTGGACCCTGAAAGGGTTAAGAAAAAAGTCTCGGCTATAACATTTGTGTAGCCCATTACAGAAGGGCCTTGCTTATACAGCAGGTTTAGATTCCAGGCTACTGCTGTAAAGTGAAACACCTTTTTTTTTCCCTCTCAAATGCATGTAAAAGCCTGAGAACATGTTTACACTGAGCAGTAGTTAGGCCTAAAAAATGCATATACAGTATACACGTTACTGTTTTTTTTTTTTTTTTTTTTTTTTTTTTTAACAAGTCGGCCGTCTCCCACCAAGGCAGGGTGTCCCAAAAAGAAAATCGCCAAAAAGAAAATACTTTCATTATTCAACACTTTCACCTCACTCACACTTAATCACTGTTTTTGCAGAGGTGCTCAGAATACAACAGTTTAAAGTATATACATACAAAGATGCACAACACATCCCTCCAAACTGCCATATCCCAAACCCCCTCCTTTAAATTGCAGACATTGTACTTCCCATTTCCAGGACTAGTCTGGCTATATAAAATAACCGGTTTCCCCAAATCCCTTCACTAAATATTACTCTGCTCACACTCCGACAGCTCATCAGGTCCCAAATACCATTCGTCTCCATTCACTCCTATCTAACACGCTCAAGCACGCTTGCTGGAAGTCCAAGTCCCTCACCCACAAAACCTCCTTTACCCCCTCCCTCCAACCTTTCCGAGGACAACCCCCTACCCCACCTTCCTTCCCCTACAGATTTATACGCTTTCAAAGTTATTCTACTTTCATCCATTCTCTCTAAATGACCAGACCACCTCAACCCCTCTTCAGCCCTCTGACTAATACTTTTAACTCCACACCTTCTCCTAATTTCCACACTCCGAATTTTCTGCATATTTACACCACACATTGCCCTTAGACAGGACATCTCCACTGCCTCCAACCGCCTCCTCGCTGCAGCATTTGCAACCCAAGCTTCACACCCATATAAGAGTTGTACAAGAATGGTATACAATACCGACAAGATGAAATTAAGACACATGCAACATCTGGGCATCTTTATTGTAGAAGTTTTGCCATCCAGTGACTTAATCAAAATCCAGGACACCACTTGAAGACAATAGGACTCTATACAGAAGATGAGGTAATTAGTCCCTCAGCCTTGGAGTAGGTGCGAAGAGCACAGTAGTCGTGGAGATTCTGAAGCAGAAGCAAGGAGCCTGGCGCTTGTATACTAACGTCAGGTGGAAATGGGACGTGTAGCAGATGAGGGCATAGTCATTGGTAGGCAGGATTCCCCAGTGGAAGTAGGTCCTACCCAAAGAGATGGGTTAGTTGTGATAGTAGTCGGTCATGAAGGTTATGTACATGTCCTCAGAATCAAGATTCCATGATGCTGCAGTGTGAAAAGTTGTACAAGAATGGTATACAATACCGACAAGATGAAATTAAGACATGTGCAACATCTGGGTATCTTCATTGTAGACTTTTTGCCATCCAGTGGCTTTATCAATACAAATTCCAGGACATAACTAGAAGACAGTAGGACTATATACAGAAGATGAGGTAATCAGTCCCTTAACCTTGACGTTAGTACAGTGGACCCCCGCATAACGATGGCATCACATAGCGATTAATCCGCATACCGCTTGCTTTAATCGCAAAAATTTTGCCGCGCATACCGATTAAAAACCCGCTCACCGATTTTCGTCCGAGACGCGTCCAATGTGCGCCCTCAGCCAGCCTCACATGTGCCGCCCGTGCCATTGTTTACCAGCCAGCCTCCGCGGTAACATCCAAGCATACACTCGGAATATTTCGTATTATTACAGTGTTTTCGGTGCTGTTTCTGGAAAATAAGTGACCATGGGCCCCAAGAAAGCTTCTAGTGCCAACCGTACACCAATAAGGGTGAGAATTCCAATAGAAATGAAGAAAGAGATCATTGATAAGTATGAAAGTGGAGTGCGTATCGCCGACCTAGTCAAGTTGTACAAGAAACCCCAATCAACCATCGCTACTATTGTGGGCACCAGAAAGACAATCAAGGAAGCTGTTCTTGCCAAAGGTTTAACTGTGTTTTCGAAACAAAGATCGCAAGTGATGGAAGATGTTGAGAGACTCTTATTGGTGTGGATAAATGAAAAACAGCTAGCAGGAGATAGCGTCTCTCAAGCGATCATATGTGAAAAGGCTAGGAAGTTGCATGAGGATTTAATTAAAAAAATGCCTGCAACTAGTGATGATGTGAGTGAATTTAAGGCCAGCAAAGGTTGGTTTGAGAGATTTAAGAAGCGTAGTGGCATCCATAGTGTGATAAGGCATGGTGAGGCTGCCAGTTCGGACCACAAAGCGGCTGAAAAATATGTGCAGGAATTCAAGGAGTACATAGACAGTGAAGGACTGAAACCTGAACAAGTGTTTAATTGTGATGAAACAGGCCTGTTCTGGAAGAAAATGCCAAGCAGGACCTACATTACTCAGGAGGAAAAGGCACTCCCAGGACATAAGCCTATGAAAGACAGGCTTACTTTGTTGATGTGTTCCAATGCTAGTGGTGATTGCAAAGTGAAGCCTTTATTAGTGTATCACTCTGAAACTCCCAGAGCGTTCAGGCAAAAGAATGTCCTCAAGGATAATTTGTGTGTGCTGTGGAGGGCAAATAGTAAGGCATGGGTCACTAGGGACTTTTTCTATAACTGGTTACACCATGCATTTGCCCCCAATGTGAAAGATTACCTAACTGAAAAGAAATTAGACCTTAAGTGCCTCCTGGTGTTAGACAATGCCCCTGGTCATCCTACAGACGTGGCAGAGCGACTTTATGGGGACATGAAATTCATTAACATCAAGTTTTTGCCTCCTAATACCACTCCTCTCCTGCAGCCCATGGACCAGCAGGTTATTGCAAACTTCAAAAAACTGTACACAAAAGCTCTGTTTGAAAGGTGCTTTGTAGTGACCTCAGAAACTCAACTGACTCTAAGAGAGTTTTGGAGAGAGCACTTTAATATCCTCAATTGTGTAAACCTTATAGGTAAGGCTTGGGAGGGAGTGACTAAGAAGACCTTGAACTCTGCTTGGAAGAAACTGTGGCCAGAATGTGTAGACAAAAGGGATTTTGAAGGGTTTGAGGCTAACCCTGAGAGGATTATGCCACTTGAGGAATCCATTGTGGCATTGGGAAAGTCCTTGGGGTTGGAGGTTAGTGGGGAGGATGTGGAAGAGTTGGTGGAGGAGGACAATGAAGAACTAACCACTGATGAGCTGATAGATCAACTTCAACAGCAAGAGGCCAGACCTGAGGAAACTGGTTCAGAGGAGGGGAGAGAGAAATTGAAGAAGTTGCCTACTACAAAGATTAAGGAAATCTGTGCAAAGTGGCTTGAAGTGCAAACCTTCATGGATGAAAATCACCCTCACACAGCTATTGCAAGCCGTGCTGGTGATTATTACACTGACAATGTTGTGAAACACTTTAGGGAAGTCATAAAGGAACGAGAGGTACAGGCCACTATGGACAGATATGTTGTGCGAAAGAAGTCCAGTGACTCTGAAGCTGGTCCTAGTGGCATTAAAAGAAGAAGGGAAGTAACCCCAGAAAAGGACTTGCCACCTCAAGTCTTAATGGAAGGGGATTCCCCTTCTAAACACTAACACTCTCTCTCCCCTCCTCCCATCCCATCAATCATCACCAGATCTTCAATAAAAGTAAGTGTCATGTAAGTGTGCATGCCTTTTTCAGTTTGTGTGTATTAAAATTAACATTTCATGTGGTAAAAAAAATTTTTTTTCATACTTTTGGGTGTCTTGCACGGATTAATTTTATTTCCATTATTTCTTATGGGGAAAATTCATTCACATACCGATTATTTCGCATAACAATTACCCCTCTTGCACGGATTAAAATCGTTATGCGGGGGTCCACTGTATATAAGCGCCAGGCTCCTTGCTTCTGCTTCAGAATCTCCACGACTACGGTGCTCTTCACACCTACTCCAAGGTTGAGGGACAGATTACCTCATCTGTAAATAGTCCTATTGTCTTCTAGTTATGTCCTGGAATTTGTATTGATAAAGCCACTGGATGGCGAAATGTCTACAATAAAGATACCCAGATGTTGCACATGTCTTAATTTCACCATATAAGAGTGTTGGTACCACTCTACTTTCATACATTCCCTTCTTTGCCTCCATAACATTTTGTCTCCACATATACCTCAATGCACCACTCACCTTGTTTCCTTCATAAATTCTATGATTTAACCTAATCTTTCATAAATCCATCCACTGACACGTCAACTCCCAAATATCTGAAAACATTCACTTCCATGCTCCTCCCCAGATTGATATCCAATTTTTCTTTAAATCATTTATTACCCTCATCACCCTACTCTTTTCTATGTTCACTTTCAACTTTCTACCTTTACACACCCAAATTTGTCCACTAACCTTTGCAATTTTTCTTTAGAATCTCCCAAAAGCACAGCATCATCAGCAAAGTAACTGTCACTTCCCATTTTTTATTGATTCCCCATAATTTAATTCCACCCCTCTCCCGAACACCCTATCATTTACTTTTACAACCCCATCTATAAATATATTAAACAACCATGGTGACATTACACATCCCTACCTAAGACCTCTCTTCTACACACCCTAACCTGAGCCTCGCTATCCTCATAAAAACTTTACAGCATTTAGTAACTTACCACCTATTCCATATACTTGCAACATCTGCCACATTGCTCCCCTATCCACTATCATGCTGCAGGATTATTTTTATATAGTGCACACTTATTACATAGACCCATTCTCTCGTACCTAGGCCCAAATTTACTACTCGCAATCAAAACTTCCCTACCTTTATCTACTGTTCACATATATGCTTCAATGTAAACACTTGATCTACACATCCCCTACCCACTCTAAAACCTCTTTGCTCATCCGCAATTCTACATTCTGTCTTGCCGCTAATTCTTTCAATAGTTAGTTAGTTTAATATGTTTATTATGCACCCCATACCCATCCTGTGGGCGGTAGTCAAAAGATTACAGAGGTACATAATTGGTCCAGGGACTGGACTCCAAAGTTTTGATAGCTGAGCAAGTTACAAAGGTAATGAGCTCCAGGTAGAGCTGGTCACACTCATGAATAATTGCAAAGGTAATGAATCAAACACATTAATCATGAGAATTTACAAAGGTAATGAGCTCCAGGTAGAGCTGGTCACAATCATGACAAGTTTCAAAGGTAATGAATGATAAACACATTATCACATGATTACAATCATAGACAAATTACAGAGTAACGAGCAGTTAACAAACATAGTAGGGAATTCATCCAATGCTCCAACAACAGATGTTGCTAGGTGCCTGTCTCTCCTCGGCAGACAGCCATTGCAAACAGCAGCATGTTGCCACGGGATCTGCTGCTTGCACGAGCACCATCGACCCTCCCCAAGAGATCCAAGAAGCCAGTGACTCCGTTAGCAGCCCAATGGAGAGCTGCCCTAGGGACATGTCAGCGTCCTGGTGGACGCCAAGTTGATTGAAGATCCCAGGCCCTCGTGTGCACGGATGTTGAAGCTTGAGGAACTTAGTACACACTGCCTGTGGCACACCTGACAACTGCCTCGCAGTCGAACTCCACGATGCTGTCCCTGTAGTAGAAGTTCCTGTGAGCCCGGCACTCCCTGCAGTGCCATCGCTGACATCGTGGGTTAGGAGAGAAGTACCCTCTATAGATGGGGTGGCGCTGGGAGTTGGGTGGGTGAGGCGGGGGAGACGCGCAGGGGTGAGGCGTTATGAGAGGGTCACTGTTTACTACACACACCATCCCCCTCCCCCCCAGCAGAGAGGGGGGGAGGCGCTGACTGGTCCTGACTCAACAACACCAAACCCTCTAAAACTGCACAACACTTCAACTATTTACGCTGAAACGATGTACTGGGATGTCCGTTCGCTGCACTGGTATCTTCTCAAAGCATTCACACTGAGTTCTGTTAAGTAGGGACCTGGTCAGCCTCTTTGACCAGAAGCTATCCTTGATACCTACCCGCTACACAACCTGCCGCGTCGGCCATGATGCTCCCGAGGATTCTTTCAGTAATAACCCTACCGTATACTTTTCCTGGTATATCCAGTAAACTTATTCCTCTATAATTTTTACAATCTCTTTTTTCCCCCTCCCTTTATATAAAGGGACTATACATGCTCTCTGCCAATCCCTAGGTACCTTCCCCTCTTTCAACAATACCAACCACTCCAACACAAAATCCTTCCCCCCATGCTTTTAACATTTGTCATGATCCTGTCAGCTCCAGCTGCTTTACCCCCTTTCATTCTGTGTAATGCCTCGTGCACCTCCCCCACACTCACGTCCTACTCTTCTTCACTCCTAAATGATGGTATACCTCCTTGGCCAGTGCATGAAATTACTGCCGCCCTTTCTTCATAGACATTTAAAAGTTCCTCAAAATATTCTCGCCATCTACCCAATACCTCCATCTCCCCATCTACTAACTCCCCTACTGTTTTTAAGTGACAAATCCATTCATTCCCTAGGCTTTCTTAGCTTAACTCGCCCCAAAATTTTTTCTTATTCTCATTAAAATTTCTTGAGTGTCTCCCACTCTATCATCCGCTCTCCTTTTGCACTCGCCACAGCAACCACCCAGGGAGGTACTAGTCCTGCCAAGTGAATGTAAAACAAAAGCCTGTAATTGTTTTAAATGATGGTAGGATTGCTGGTGTCTTTTGTCTGTCTCATAAATATGCAAGATTACAGGTATGTCTTGCTACTTCTACTTACACTTAGGTCACACTTCACATACATGTACATGTTTATTTATACACATTCATCTGAGTTTTCTTTGATTTTATCTTAATAGTTTTTTTCTTATTACTTTTCTTTTTATATCCATGGGTAAGTGGAATAAGAATCCTTCCTCCGTAAGCCATGCGTGTTGTAAAAGTCGACTAAAATGCCGGGAACAATGGGCTAGTAGCCCCTTTTCCTGTAATTACTAAAAAGAATAAGTGAAACACATTACTTGCCTTAAAATATTTTCGTCCTCAGTTTATCGTGAGTGGCGAATATATTATAGGAAGTCTGAATAAATAATTTTATTTTTTTTATTATCACACCGGCCGATTCCCACCAAGGCAGGGTGGCCCGAAAAAAGAAAAACTTTCACCATCATTCACTCCATCACTGTCTTGCCAGAAGGGTGCTTTATACTACAGTTTTTAAACTGCAACATTAACACCCCTCCTTCAGAGTGCAGGCACTGTACTTCCCATCTCCAGGACTCAAGTCCGGCCTGCCGGTTTCCCTGAATCCCTTCATAAATGTTACTTTGCTCACACTCCAACAGCACGTCAAGTATTAAAAACCATTTGTCTCCATTCACTCCTATCAAACACGCTCACGCATGCCTGCTGGAAGTCCAAGCCCCTCGCACACAAAACCTCCTTTACCCCCTCCCTCCAACCTTTCCTAGGCCGACCCCTACCCCACCTTCCTTCCTCTACAGACTGATACACTCTTGAAGTCATTCTGTTTCGCTCCATTCTCTCTACATGTCTGAACCACCTCAAAATGGGTATAATTAAAAACTGCTGCATTGGCAAAACATGAGACATTTTATTGTCGCCATTTTGTTCTCCATGAGTTTTGTCCGGCTAATAGGCTTGATAATGCTCCTGGAGAGTGGAATGTAGCCATCATGAAATGTTCTAACCTATCATAATGTTGGTAATTTTCTAACATTATAATAACTGGCTAGAATGAGATTCAGTAGGACTGACAATATAACAAACTAAATGCTGAAGGTAGGCCACACACAGCATAGTTTGGTTTTAATAATCTTTCATGGGAGGTCCCTTGCTCTTGATTCAAGAAATTGGAGCCACACTTTCCTTACATTACACGTGGTTGCTTCCTAGGCACTGTAATCCCAGCAGGTAGTCTAGTGCTTCCTCAAGAATATAATGATAATCTGTTAAAGTGGTTAATGGCCAATTACTTACACAGTATTTGTTTTGCAGCAATCGGAAGTTTCTCTGCCCCAGACCCCAGTGACAACTCGTATCACAACCCCAAAAAAGCGTCCACTTGACCAAGAAAGTACATCAAAAAAGAAGAAACACAGAAGTCTTGATTTATCAAACGAGGAAATGAACATAGAGCCTGACGAGGATGCTGGGAAGGATGAGATTTTAGGTATGTCCATAAAGAAATCTTAAATGCAGACCTGTGCAGACCTCGGTGGGAGACGGCCGACTTGTTGAAAAAAAAAAAAAAAAAAAAAATATATATATATATATATATATATATATAATTTTTTTTTTTACACATCGGCAGTGTCCCATCACGGCAGGGAGACCCAAAAAAAGAAAAAAAATATGCTCTCGTCATTCAACACTCGCCATCACTCGTACACAATCGCTGTCTTTGCAGAGCCAATCAGAAAAGTTTAGAAGTTCCTCCAAACTGCCAATATCCCAAACCCCTCCTTTAAAGTTCAGCCATTTTACTTCCCATTTCCAGGGCTCGAGTCCAGCTAACCAGTTTCCTTGAATCCCTTCACAAAATATTACCCTGCTCACACTCCAACAGCTCATAAAGTCCCAAAAATCATTAGTCTCCATTCACTCTTAATACACTCACACACACTTGCCGAAAGTCCAAGCCTCTCGCCCACGTGTATATATTCAGCCCAGACTCTTAATTAACCATGGCTAAAGTATGTTGGCAAAGGAATGTTGACAAATTTTCATTTGATTTATTTGACAGTATTTTGTATTCCACTCAATGGGGTTTCTTTTGTTCACGTTAAACCACTTTGTCTTTGTATTGAATTATTCCATTTACTTTTTTTAACATGCATACATAGGAACTATACATGCTCTTTGCCAATCCCTAGGTACCTTCCCCTTTTTCATACATTTATTGAACAGAAGTACCAGCCACATCCCATCAGTTTCATCTGCTTCACCCCCTTTCATTTTACCAGCTGCCTCATACACCTATCCCACTCTCGCATCTGGCTCTTCCTCACTCGTAAAGGGATGTTATAATTCCCTGGCCAGTGCTTGAAATCACTGCTTTGCTTTCAACATCATTTGACAGCTTCTCGAGATATTTCTGCCATCTTCCTATCTGTATCTAATTCCCCAGATATTGTTTGACCTCAGAGTTTAGCCTTTTCCCATGCATTTATATAGTGTAGAGGGTCAGTAGGTGTAAATGTGTACTTTATATATTTCAGAGTCTCAAAGTTGGATGAAAGATGACGAGTTACGGCTTTTAAATAACATGAAGGCACAATTACCCCGGAAGGATAAAATGAGTTACCGCAGAAGACTCAAAGACATCGATTGGGAAAAAGCGGCATTTGGGAATTTTACAGCTGGTGACTGTAGAAGTCATTTTGAAGAAATTTTAACAGGGATTAAATCAGTGAAGTGAGTGAGATGTTCAACTGAATATTGTAAATACTTTTTTTTTAAGCCTTCATAACATAGCAAATAAGCCACAATTTGGAAAAGAAACTTCATGTTTCACTCTGCCCTAGCTGCTGTCCACTACTGGCGGAAATGTTGCTTTAAGGTTTCCTTTCCACATTAGGGGTTGTTTGCAGTTTAGTTTACAAACACAGTACTTAGTGCTCTGACTAGGGCATGCTACCTAGAATGATTGTTCAATGATTGCTTCAATGTTCAATGATTGCTTCAATGTTCAATGATTGCTTCAATGTTCAATGATTGCTTCAATGTTCAATGATTGCTTCAATGTTCAATGATTGCTTCAATGTTCAATGAGAGCAGTTTTGTATTCATGAAGTCCATGATGAGTGGTACTTTGATACTGTTGAAGGGATCTTGATTTCAAGAATTTGGGATACCCTACATTGAAATTGCTTCCCTCACCCCAGGCATTGTAACCCCTTACAGGTTTAGTGCTTTCCCATGACTATAATATCCTTTGCTGCTCAGTTCCTGTCAAATGCTTATTTATCTTTTGTTAGGACACTCGCCATGGTTCTGGATGAGGTTACAGAAAACCTGCCAGAACTCCTCTTAAAGAAGAGGAAAATCTTGTTACCTATTCATCGTTTCATGAGAGACACTTCGGATAGAAGTCATAAGAAGCAATTCACCAATGGGGTAAGTTTTCTCAAGACCTGAGTTCATTATTTCTGTAAACATATTTGATTTACAAGGGGGGAATTTAAGGTCTGTCTGCTTAGTTAACTGACATTGGAAATGGCCGTCCTATCAACTTTTAAACATGTATATGGAGTCGGCTACCATTTTATCATTGTCCAAATTATTTTGCTGCTTTATCGTTAGCACTTTTTTATTATAATAATTCTTTATTTGTTTAAAAAATGATAGATGGTGGTGTAAGAGACAATTGAAGGTCACTTTAAGTAAAGAGAGCTCTTATTTTGTTTTGCCCACGGTGAGGCTTCATCAAGTTAAGTAAAACGTTAACCTAACACATTTAAGATTGAACCCCTACATTGTCAGAAGCACCGAAATTGAAGAGCTCGGTGTCGGCATTTTCCAAGTTTTTTTTTCTCCTGCAATGGTATATACCTTTGAAGAGTTTAGTGTTTCATTATCGGAGCCCAGCCATGGGTGGGGCTCGTCTCGTGCTTGCCTGGTCAACCAGGCTGTTGCTGCTGGAGGCCTGCTGCCCCACTTATCGATCACAACCTGGTTGCTCTGGCACCTAGAATCTCTTGAACATAATGACTCCAAAAACACGAAATTTGATGGAAAACTTTTGGAAGTATCCTGGTGAAGAGTTAGCAGTCTGGGTGGAATTTATGCATTGTGATTTTTTGCCCACTTTGAGTTCTGTTTTAAGCTAGTGTTATTGCTTACTTTGACCCCTTTCTTCCGTTCTATCGACTGAGCACAAGAACCCACTCATTCAACTATTAGAACCAATCTATAAAATGCACAGAAGTCAGTAAATCAGCCAATTTTGCACAAAATTAAAAAATTCCAATTTAACCCTTTCACTGTGTTGCATATATATGTTATCGATGCCAGAGTTGCTTACTTTGGTCTGTGGTTTGAGTTCAGCTCACATAAGCTTTGAATGGTAAAGTTGAACCTATACATAAGGAAATGAATCTGCAGTGAGTGCACAGTATAAAAAAAAAAAATCCTGCCCCATGCAGTGCATGATGGGGAAAGTCTTTGATCATATTTCCAGCATCCCAATAGTATTTGAATCGGACTGGGAAGGTGTAAAGGGGCCTTACCTGTCATCAGGAGAATCATCAAAAATCTAATTTCTCCTACTTTGAGCCTGATTTCAAGCTACTTCCTGTCCTGAAACACCAAAATCGTCTTTCTGTAGTAATATCTTCCAAGAATCGGGCCAATTAAACCACAAAAACCATCCTATAAAGGTGCTGTTTTAAACTGAACACAAAGTTGAGTTGCTTTGCCCATCATGCACTGCATGGGGCAGGAATTTTATTTTTACAACATTGTCAGTGGTTCAAGTCTGAGTGAGTTAGGAGTGAATGGAGACTAATTGTTTGTGGGACCTGATGCACTGTTGGTGTGCGAGCAGGATAACATTTTGTGAAGGGATTCAGGTAAACCGGTTAGCCAGACTTGAATCCTGGAGGTGGGAAGTACAATGCTTGCACTTTAAAGGAGGGGTTTGGGATATTGGCTGTTTGGAATGACATCTAAACTGTTGTATCAGAGTGCCTCTGCAATGAGTGATTGTGAATAATGGTGAAAGTATTGAATGTTGGTGATTTTTTTTTTTTTTTCTTGTCTTGTCACCCTACCTCGGTGAGAAATGACTGAGGCCTAGTCATGGACTGGGCTGTGGGGGTATTGACCCCTGGAAAACCCTCCAGGTATACTCTACCTTGGAATGGACCATTATTTAAAAAAAAAAAAATTATTGTAGCTGCTATTTGTATAATAGCTTTCTCTGATTTATTGCTTACTCATTATTAATTCAGATATTTTTTTATAGGGTAATGGTTTTGTAAATCTGGCTAAAGCTTGGAAAAATTTGCCTGAGGAAGAAAAAGAAGTGTATAGAAAGCCATATCAAGAGGAGCTTGCGGAGGAGCGTATAAGGTTACCTTCGAAATCTTCACATAGGTATGTATCATAATGTTAATACACACACGACTTAAGAAATCGTAATGACACGATTGCAAATAAACCATACCCCCGGCCGGGATTGAACCCGCGGTCATAGAGTCTCAAAACTCCAGCCCGTCGCGTTAGCCACTAGACCAGCTAGCCACAATAAGATTCATCCAACTAGGTATATTTCTACACCATAGGAAAGTTAGCACAGGCACCTCTGTGACCACAAATGCAAGTTTTTACAGACGAATCTCCAGCTAGCGTGGCCGTGACGAACTCTAGCTCAAGTCCCTTCACTGCCGTCAACATGACTTAAGAAATCGTAATGACACGATTGCAAATAAACCATACCCCCATACGCGACGGGCTGGAGTTTTGAGACTCTATGACCGCGGGTTCAATCCCGGCCGGGGGTATGGTTTATTTGCAATCGTGTCATTACGATTTCTTAAGTCATGTTGACGGCAGTGAAGGGACTTGAGCTAGAGTTCGTCACGGCCACGCTAGCTGGAGATTCGTCTGTAAAAACTTGCATTTGTGGTCACAGAGGTGCCTGTGCTAACTTTCCTATGGTGTAGAAATATACCTAGTTGGATGAATCTTATTGTGGCTAGCTGGTCTAGTGGCTAACGCGACGGGCTGGAGTTTTGAGACTCTATGACCGCGGGTTCAATCCCGGCCGGGGGTATGGTTTTAATACACACACATTCTAGCGGCTTCAAATCGAGAAAGCTGGTAGGCCCACATGTGAGAGAATGGGTCTCTGTGGTCAGTGTGCACCACAAAAAAAATCTTCCAGCACTCGGTGCATAATGAGAAAAATAAACTTTTTTTTTTATTAAAACACCGACTTTGAGGTGTATTTTCGTATGGTATTTATCGTTGTATTCTCACTTTCATGGTCTCGTGTGATAAAATGAAAAACATATTTCAGAAATAGAGATGATGTTGATTAGTTTTGATGAAAACAACCTTGAAATTGAGCTCAAAGTAGCGGAAGTGTTCGATTTTTTTTACCAATGTTCGGGAGTAAGCAAATCACACCACATGTCCAATACACATCAACTGGGAAGTCTAATATTCTTTCACTAGTGCACATCAACTGGGAAGTCTAATATTCTTTCACTAGTGCACATCAACTGGGAAGTCTAATATTCTTTCACTAGTGCACATCAACTGGGAAGTCTAATATTCTTTCACTAGTGCACATCATATTATTTATAACATTTTTACAAAAATGTATTAGACTGCATAACAGTAATTTTTTTTTTTAATAAAAAATCAAAATATAAAAAATAGTAATATAAGAGGGTCGTACAAATGTGACTAATGATATGTTATTTTAGTGCAAGAATATCTACATTGTTTATTCTGCACTATTTTGAAATGGGAGTCTTTTTTTTAATTTGCATGAAATTGGCCAAATTGCCAATTTCTGATCACTTTATTGGGTAGTTCAAATCAGTAAATGGGCAGTTTACTGTATTCAACTGATAGAAAAAATGGAGTTCTAAAGAAATAGCTATGACCTTGGTCAACTGGAACAACAGAATTGGCCAAAAACAGGGCTCAGTCGGTAAAATCGCCGATGTGTATATATCACTGAGACCGCTAACTTTGTGGGAGCGTAATTCTGAGTTTTTGACCAAATTTCGTACTTTTGGGGTCATTACCATCAGGAAAAGATTCTCTATCATTTCTTAAGAAAATTATTTTTTTCCCAAAAATTTTGCGACATAGTTTCAGAAAGAGGCTTGCGACAGTCAGAGGATTAAAGAAAGGGGTTTGGGATATTTACTGTTTAGTGACATTTAAACTATCATATCTGCATGCCTCTAGCAAGACAGTGATAATGTGAATGATGGCAAGTTTCTTTTTTGGGTCACCCTGCCTCGGTGGGAGACAGCCAGCATGTTAAAAAAGTGTGGCACGAATATTTTCCAGACTATGGAGTCTAAGAATTTAGAAGATAGTTTAGTGGTTTGAAATACAGTGGACCCCCGCATAACGATCCCCTCCCAATGCGACCAATTATGTAAGTGTATTTATGTAAGTGCGTTTGTACGTGTATGTTTGGGGGTCTGAAATGGACTAATCTACTTCACAATATTCCTTATGGGAACAAATTCGGTCAGTACTGGCACCTGAACATACTTCTGGAATGAAAAAATATCGTTAACCGGGGGTCCACTGTATAAAATTTAGAGAGCTATGGAGAAGTTGAAATAGTTTAATCGTTTAGAAACAGTGGAGAAAGTTAAGTTGATAAAGAATTACTAAATTTAAAGAAACTTTTGTTTTTCTTTTTAGGTCAGCCTGCCTCAGTGCAACATAGCCAGTGTGTTAGGTCAGCCTGCCTCAGTGCAACATAGCCAGTGTGTTAGGTCAGCCTGCCTCAGTGCAACATAGCCAGTGTGTTAGGTCAGCCTGCCTCAGTGCAACATAGCCAGTGTGTTAGGTCAGCCTGCCTCAGTGCAACATAGCCAGTGTGTTAGGTCAGTCTGCCTCAGTGCAACATAGCCAGTGTGTTAGGTCAGCCTGCCTCAGTGCAACATAGCCAGTGTGTTAGGTCAGCTTGCCTCAGTGCAACATAGCCAGTGTGTTAGGTCAGCCTGCCTCAGTGCAACATAGCCAGTGTGTTAGGTCAGCCTGCCTCAGTGCAACATAGCCAGTGTGTTAGGTCAGCCTGCCTCAGTGCAACATAGCCAGTGTGTTAGGTCAGCCTGCCTCAGTGCAACATAGCCAGTGTGTTAGGTCAGTCTGCCTCAGTGCAACATAGCCAGTGTGTTAGGTCAGCCTGCCTCAGTGCAACATAGCCAGTGTGTTAGGTCAGCTTGCCTCAGTGCAACATAGCCAGTGTGTTAGGTCAGCCTGCCTCAGTGCAACATAGCCAGTGTGTTAGGTCAGCCTGCCTCAGTGCAACATAGCCAGTGTGTTAGGTCAGCCTGCCTCAGTGCAACATAGCCAGTGTGTTAGGTCAGCCTGCCTCAGTGCAACATAGCCAGTGTGTTAGGTCAGCCTGCCTCAGTGCAACATAGCCAGTGTGTTAGGTCAGCCTGCCTCAGTGCAACATAGCCAGTGTGTTAGGTCAGCCTGCCTCAGTGCAACATAGCCAGTGTGTTAGGTCAGCGTGCCTCAGTGCAACATAGCCAGTGTGTTAGGTCAGCTTGCCTCAGTGCAACATAGCCAGTGTGTTAGGTCAGCCTGCCTCAGTGCAACATAGCCAGTGTGTTAGGTCAGCCTGCCTCAGTGCAACATAGCCAGTGTGTTAGGTCAGCTTGCCTCAGTGCAACATAGCCAGTGTGTTAGGTCAGCTTGCCTCAGTGCAACATAGCCAGTGTGTTAGGTCAGCCTGCCTCAGTGCAACATAGCCAGTGTGTTAGGTCAGCCTGCCTCAGTGCAGCATAGCCAGTGTGTTAGGTCAGCCTGCCTCAGTGCAACATAGCCAGTGTGTTAGGTCAGCTTGCCTCAGTGCAACATAGCCAGTGTGTTAGGTCAGCCTGCCTCAGTGCAACATAGCCAGTGTGTTAGGTCAGCCTGCCTCAGTGCAACATAGCCAGTGTGTTAGGTCAGCCTGCCTCAGTGCAACATAGCCAGTGTGTTAGGTCAGCCTGCCTCAGTGCAACATAGCCAGTGTGTTAGGTCAGCCTGCCTCAGTGCAACATAGCCAGTTAGGTCAGCCTGCCTCAGTGCAACATAGCCAGTGTGTTAGGTCAGCCTGCCTCAGTGCAACATAGCCAGTGTGTTAGGTCAGCCTGCCTCAGTGCAACATAGCCAGTGTGTTAGGTCAGCCTGCCTCAGTGCAACATAGCCAGTGTGTTAGGTCAGCCTGCCTCAGTGCAACATAGCCAGTGTGTTAGGTCAGCCTGCCTCAGTGCAACATAGCCAGTGTGTTAGGTCAGCCTGCCTCAGTGCAACATAGCCAGTGTGTTAGGTCAGCCTGCCTCAGTGCAACATAGCCAGTGTGTTAGGTCAGCCTGCCTCAGTGCAACATAGCCAGTGTGTTAGGTCAGCTTGCCTCAGTGCAACATAGCCAGTGTGTTAGGTCAGCCTGCCTCAGTGCAACATAGCCAGTGTGTTAGGTCAGCCTGCCTCAGTGCAACATAGCCAGTGTGTTAGGTCAGCCTGCCTCAGTGCAACATAGCCAGTGTGTTAGGTCAGCCTGCCTCAGTGCAACATAGCCAGTGTGTTAGGTCAGCTTGCCTCAGTGCAACATAGCCAGTGTGTTAGGTCAGCCTGCCTCAGTGCAACATAGCCAGTGTGTTGAAAGAAAAAAAAAATGATAGAGGGTATACAAATCTGGCTGTATTAAAGATTGTGTAGAGGACATACTAGCAAAGTTTTCAGGAATAGTATGAAAAGTTTTAAGATGTAGGGGTATGATATCTGTGAGCATGTAAGATCAAAGGGAATGGATGGAGACAGAAGCACGATTCAATTCAATTCAAAGTTTATTCTCTATAAGTATTACAATGCTGAGTTTACAGAATTTGGTTATTGTGTGGTTTACATGTAGTAAAATAATAATTACAGAGTGTACCACTAGAACACCTAGCATGGCTAGGCATTTCGGGCAGACTTATATTAAATCTTAAGTTTAAAATATTACAAAATTATGAGGTAAGTTGGTATTATGGCTAAGTGACTAAATACTAGTTGTGAGTTTAGCAATGTGAATGCTTTTGTTTTGGCACTATACATAGTTTCAGTATTGGAGTATCACAGGCCAACTTATGACTAGTTAAGATTCATTATTTTGAGATTGAGATTGATATTTCTGTTTATGGTCAAATGGGTGAGTGTAAGTGTGAACCACCAGGTGGTATTCATGTAATTAGTTGACAGGGTGTATCAGGGAGATAAGATGTTTTCTGATGGTAGTTTTGAAGGTGATGAATGTGTCTGCAGTTTTGGAATTTTCAGGTAGGGTGTTCCAGATTTTAGGGCCTTTGACATACATTGAATTTTTGTAAAGGTTTAGTCGGACATGGGGAATGTCATAGAGATGTTTGTGTCTGGTGTTGTGCCTGTGGGTTCTGTCACAACTATCAAGAAAATATTTTAGGTCAAGGTTAATATTGGAATTTAAGGTCCTGTAGATGTAGACTGCACAGTAGTAAGTGTGGATGTACTGAACAGGGAGTAAGTTTAGATCTATGAAGAGTGGGGGGGTGTGTTGCCAGGGATGGGATTTAGTGATTATTCTTACTGCGGCTTTTTGTTGGGTTATTATTGGCTTTAGGTATGTTGCTGCAGTTGAACCCCAAGCACAGATAGTATAGGTGAGGTATGGATACATAAGTGAATGGTGTAGTGTGAAAAGGGCAGTTTGCGGCACGTAGTATCGTATCTTGGAGAGGATCCCAACCGTTTTGGATACTTTTTTGGTTATGTGTTGGATATGGGTGCTGAAGTTCAGGTTGTTGTCGAGGTATAGGCCTAGGAATTTGCCCTCATTATGCCTGGCAATTAGAGTGTTGTCGATCTTAATGTTAATTTGCGCATCTCCTGCTCTGCTACCAAACATAATGTAGTAGGTTTTGTCAACGTTAAGCATAAGTTTATTGGCTGTCATCCAAGTCGATATTTTGATCAGCTCCTCATTAACAATGATGTTGAGGGTGGCAAGATTAGGGTGAGAGATGACATAAGTTGTGTCGTCAGCAAAGAGAATGGGGGTTCAGGTGTCGAGATACGTTTGGAAGATCATTGATGTATATGAGGAAGAGCAGGGGACCAAGGACACTTCCCTGCAGAACTCCAGTATCAAGTGGCTGTGTTGTTGATGCTGTGTCTTTAATGGTGACATACTGATACCTATTAGTAAGGTAAGATTTGAAATATGCAAGCGCATGGCCTCTTATACCATAATCGTCAAGTTTGTGGATTAGGATGCCGTGGTCTACTGTGTCAAAAGCTTTTCTTAGGTCAATAAAAATTCCTAGTGGATATTCCTTATTTTCCAATGCTGTGTAAAGCAGATCTAGCATTTTTATGATTGCATCATTAGTGCTTTTATTTTTCCTGAATCCAAATTGGCAGGGGTTGAGTATGTTTTGTGACGTTATAAATGAATACAGTCTCCTGTGCACGAGTTTCTCAAAGATTTTGGATAGCAATGGTAAGTTTGATATTGGCCTATAGTTGTTTAAATCTGTAGGGTTACCACCTTTATGTATTGGTGTAACCCTTGCCGTCTTGAGTAATTTCGGGAAGGTGCTAGTTTCTAGTGACTTGTTAAAAAGTAATGAGATAATATGCGAGAGGACATGGGCCACTCTCTTGTACAATAATGGTGGGACATGAGACAGATTCCCTGAGTTATTTTTAAGTGACTTTATAATCTCAGTGACTTCTGTGGGCTCAGTTGGAGCAAGATAGAAGGAATTTGGGAAATTCCCATCTAGGTAGTCCCCGGCATGGGCATTGGTACGTGGGATTTTATTGGCGAGATTAGAACCTATGGTTGAGAAGAAGTCGTTTATCTTGTTAGCTGTGTCAGTGGGTTGCAGTGGTGTTTCATTAGGTTTAGTTAGGACAATATTCTTGTTTTTTTTCAGTTTGTGGGTCCCTAGAATCTGAGAGAGAGTTTTCCAGGTCTTTTTTATATCTCCTCTTGTGTCAGTGAATCTACTGGAGTAGTATAGTTGTTTGGCTTTCTTTATTACTTTGGTGAGGACTGATGAATAGTGTTTAAGAATATCTTTGTGTATTAAGCCCTGTCTATATTGCTTTTCATGTTGGTGTTTCTTATCAATGGATTTCAGAATGGTGCTGGTTAGCCATGGGCAACCAAGCCGTTTGTTTGTGATCTGTTTCGTTTTTATAGGACAACGTTTGTTGTATAGTCTAAGTAGTTTGTTAAGAAAAATGTCTGTCCAGTCATCAATACCATTGGCCTTGGAGAATTCTGTAGGCCAGTCAACAGTCTCTAGGTCAGCTGTGAACTTCCTTATTGAGGCCTCATCATGTAGTCTAAATGAGACTTTGTTGTATTCAAGTGGTGGTTTACTAATGTTTGTCAGGAGGAAGGTAGGGTAGTGGTCTGTAGTGCTATCTGTGATTATCCCTGATTTAAGGGGGTCTAGTATATTGGTCCATATGTGGTCTATTATTGTTGCACTTGTTTCAGTGAGCCTGGTTGGTTTAGTTATTGTTGGTATGAGAAGTGTGTTGTTCATATTGTTGATGAAATCAGTTACAGGCTGATCATCTAGTAGGCCAAGGTTGATGTTGAAGTCTCCAGCTAAGAGAAGGTGGTGCTTGTTCATTTGTCTGTTTGTTATTAGTGCCTTTAATTTCTCACTGAAGTTTGGGATGTTTGTGTGGGGTATCCGGTAAATGGCATCGATTGTTAAAGGCATCTTAAGGTTTTTTACAGTAAAATTAGCAAAAATGTATTCTCCATATTCATCACTAAAGCAATTGGTGCTAATACAAGATAATTGGTTAGAGTAATAGATTGCAATACCACCCCCCAACTTGGTTTGGTCTGCAGTTGTGGATTGCTGTGTATCCTGGTAGAGGGTAGATATCTATTGTGTCCTGTTTAAGCCAGGTCTCAGTAAGAATAATGCAGGAGAAGGGTGTCTTTAGTGATTCAAGGAGTGCCAGGAGGTCATCATAGTGTTTGCTTAAGGACCTGATGTTGTAGTTAAGTACTGATAGACTTTTATCATTGTTTAGGATAGTGCTGGCTTGTGATGCTGTGTAGTAAAGGCAGTTACTTTCCAATAGGTTTTGATTGTGTGTCAGATTATGTAGGTTTAGATCAGGGTCAACGTGATCAATCATCTTCTAGGTTTAAATTATGGTTATTTATATCCTGAGCAAATGAGAGAGTGGGTGAGATGTTATCAACAAATTTTGTTGAAAATAAGAAAAAGTTTTGGAGTGAGATTAACAAGTTAAGAAAGCCTAGAGAACAAATGGATTTGTCAGTTAAAAATAGGAGAGGAGAGTTATTAAATGGAGAGTTAGAGGTATTGGGAAGATGGAGGGAATATTTTGAGGAATTGTTAAATGTTGATGAAGATAGGGAAGCTGTGATTTCGTGTATAGGGCAAGGAGGAATAACATCTTGTAGGAGTGAAGAAGAGCCAGTTGTGAGTGTGGGGGAAGTTTGTGAGGCAGTAGGTAAAATGAAAGGGGGTAAGGCAGCCGGGGTTGATGGGATAAAGATAGAAATGTTAAAAGCAGGTGGGGATATAGTTTTGGAGTGGTTGGTGCAATTATTTAATAAATGTATGGAAGAGGGTAAGGTACTTAGGGATTGGCAGAGAGCATGCATAGTTCCTTTGTATAAAGGCAAAGGGGATAAAAGAGAGTGCAAAAATTATAGGGGGATAAGTCTGTTGAGTATACCTGGCAAAGTGTATGATAGAGTTATTATTGAAAGAATTAAGAGTAAGACGGAGAATAGGATAGCAGATGAACAAGGAGGCTTTAGGAAAGGTAGGGGGTGTGTAGACCAGGTGTTTACAGTGAAACATATAAGTGAACAGTATTTAGATATAACAAAAAGATTAGGTGATGAAAGATTGGATACCAGATTGGAGGGAGAGAGTATGGAGGAGGTGAACGTATTCAGATGTTTGGGAGTGGACGTGTCAGCGGATGGGTCTATGAAAGATGAGGTGAATCATAGAATTGATGAGGCAAAAGGAGTGAGTGGTGCACTTAGGAGTCTGTGGAGACAAAGAACTTTGTCCTTGGAGGCAAAGAGGGGAATGTATGAGAGTATAGTTTTACCAACGCTCTTATATGGGTGTGAAGCGTGGGTGATGAATGTTGCAGCGAGGAGAAGGCTGGAGGCAGTGGAGATGTCATGTCTGAGGGCAATGTGTAGTATGAATATAATGCAGAGAATTCGTAGTTTGGAAGTTAGGAGGAGGTGCGGGATTACCAAAACTGTTGTCCAGAGGGCTGAGGAAGGGTTGTTGAGGTGGTTCGGACATGTGGAGAGAATGGAGCGAAACAGAATAACTTCAAGAGTGTATCAGTCTGTAGTGGAAGGAAGGCGGGGTAGGGGTCGGCCTAGGAAAGGTTGGAGGGAGGGGGTAAAGGAGGTTTTGTGTGCGAGGGGCTTGGACTTCCAGCAGGCATGCATGAGCGTGTTTGATAGGAGTGAATGGAGACAAATGGTTTTTAATACTTGACGTGCTGTTGGAGTGTGAGCAAAGTAACATTTATGAAGGGGTTCAGGGAAACCGGCAGGCCGGACTTGAGTCCTGGAGATGGGAAGTACAGTGCCTGCACTCTGAAGGAGGGGTGTTAATGTTGCAGTTTAAAAACTGTTGTGTAAAGCACCCTTCTGGCAAGACAGTGATGGAGTGAATGATGGTGAAAGTTTTTCTTTTTTGGGCCACCCTGCCTTGGTGGGAATCGGCCAGTGTGATAATAAAAAAAAAAATAATTATATCCTGAGTTGTGTGTTGAGTTTTAGTACTGATATCTGTAGTGGTGGGAAGTTTGGATAAGTATATAGCTATAGCATTTTGGTCATGTAGAGTATAGTCACTAATACACATAATGAAGTTGGTGTTGTCTATGTGTTGTGCTGGAATGAGCTAAAGTACAACTAGGAACAAGAAACTGTCAAGGATATGGCAAGAAACTACAAATATTTGCACATACAAAATTCTAGTTAAAAACTACCAGTAGAATTGAACCATTAATCACAGAAGGTTCATCACTGGCAGTGAATAAAATATGAAAAAAATTTTTGAGACCAATATGATTGTTTTACTGGATTGCTGAACACAGTGAAAAATGCAAAAAAATTATAGGTCTCTCAAAGGTCTGAAGAATGCAACCCTATTTTTTTCCAGAATTCTTTCAGTCTATAAGTCATGGAAATCATTATTAGCAGTTTTCATAAATGTAAAGTGTGTGAATTATGGTCGTCTGCTGTACTGTATGCGTGAAAGCACCTCAGTAGAAGACATGGAAGAATTTCAAGAAATAATCAGTCATTCACTGGACAATGGAAAATAACTTTCAGTGGTGTGAAGTTCCAAATGCTTAGATAAGGAAAACCTGAATTAAGAAAAGGAGCACTGTTTAAAACACAAGATCACCAGTTAGAATGAAAGGAACTTGTGAAGGATCCAGGTGTAACGTCAGCCGACCTTACCTTCAAGAACACAAAAAGGCAAATTTCAAGATAATCAGGAAAATGACACTGTATAATGAGGACTGAGGAAAATAAGTATGACTTGCAGGGTGTATCAATCTATAGTGGAGGGAAGGTAGGGGTAGGGGTCATCCTATAAGAAGTTGGAGGTTGAGGATAAAGGAAGTTTTGTATGCAAGGAGCTTGCACATCCACCAGGGCATATATATATGTGTGTGTGTGTGTGTGTTAGGAGTGAGTCGAGGCAAATGGTTTTTATGTGATGTGTTGGTGTGTGAGCAAGGTAACATTTATGAGGGAATTTAAAAAAAACCTATTAGCCAGACTTGAATCCTGGAGGTGGGAAGTAGAGCCTGCACTCTGAAGGAGAGGTGGGGATGTTGCAGTTTGGAAGGGCATCTGAACTGTAATGTTGGTGCATCTCTGGCAAGAATGTGATTGAGTGCTAGTGAAGGTGTTTTTTCCTAAAGTGGCCTCCTACTACTGTGGGGGGACAGCTGGTGTTAAGTGATTCAAAGAATAAAAATTAATAGTAGTAGGAAGCAGATTAATATAGAGGAAACATCTGGGTTCTGATACTAAAGTAAAATTAAACCTGTAGCAGTAAGGTACTACTGTTTTGACTTGAATGTGAATTGTAAAGCACATTAAATACTTTTGCGCCCGGCACGATTTATTTTTTCTCTTTATCGTATAAGATGGCAGGTAAATGTTAACTTCAGCTTTGACTTATTTCCTATATAAAACTTAATAGTTCTTGTTCCTGTGATATTCACTTAACCCCTTCAGGGTCCAAGGCCCAAATCTGAAGTGGTGCCCCAGTGTCCAAGAATTTTCAAAAAAAAAAATTTGTTATTTTTTCTTATGAAATGGTAGAGAATCTTTTTGTGAAGGTAATAAAACAAAAAGTACGAAATTTGATGGAAAATTGACGAAATTATGCTCTCGCGAATTTTGATGTGTCAGCGATATTTACGAATCAGCGATTTTGCCGACTTTGACTCCCATTTTAGGCCAATTACATTATTCCAGTCAACCAAATTCTTAGCTATTTCACTAGTATTACTTCTATTCTATCGATTGAGCACAAGAAATCGCCAAGTCAACTGTTTCAACTACAAATTAAAGTGATCGGAAATTGTTAATTTGGCCAATTTAACACAAAGTTCAAAATATTCCAATTTCAAAATAGGGTCCAGAATAAACAATGTAGGTATTCCTGGAACTAAACTAACATTTCCTCTGTTCATTAGTTATGTTTTGAGGCTTTACAAATAAATTCCATTTTGATTTTTTATTCACGTAATGAATTTTTATTCACACCAAAAAATAGAAGATTTACTGTTATGCAATACTGTAATAATTGTATAAATATCATCACCATATTTGTGAATGCATATTAGACCCACCAGCTGGCGTGTATTAGACGTGTGAGGTCGTTTGTTTACTCTTGAATATCGGCAAAAAATTAACATTTCTGCTACTTTGAGCTCAGTTTCAAGCCATTTCCAGTGCTAAAACCAATCAAAATCATCTCTATTTCTGTAATATGTCTTCCATTCTATCAAATGAGACCAAGAAATCGCAAATAGAACTATAAAAAACATACGGAAAAACACTGCAAAGTCGCTGTTTTAATCGAAAAATCATGATTTCAGTTTTTTTCTCTCATTATACACAGCGTGCTGCAGGATCTGTTTTATGTGGTGCACACATACCACATAGATGTATTCTCTCGTATCTAGGCCCAAATGTACCAGTCACAGTTTATCAGAGTGAGCTGAGCTCATGACGTAGATCTATGGTTTGGACCCTGAACGTAAAGTCGTAGATCTACGGGACGGACCCTCAAAGGGTTAAGTGCAAAAATTATAGGGAATGAGTCTGTTGAGTATACCTGGTAAAGCGTATGGTAGTTATTGAAAGAATTAAGAGTAAGACAGAGTAGGATGGCAAATGAACAAGGAGGCTTTACGAAAAGTAGGGGGCATGTAGACCAAGTGTTTACATTGAAACATAGGTGAACAGTATTTAGATGATGCTAAAGAGGTTTTTGTTGCATTTATGGATTTGGAAAAGGCATATGACAGGGTGGATAGGGAAGCAATTCGGCAGGTGTATGGTATAGGAGGTAGTTTACTGAAAACGGTGAAGTTTTTACGAGGATAGTGAGGCTCAGGTTAGAGTATGTAGGAGAGGGAGTTTCCCAGTAAAAGTAGGGCTTAGACAAGGATGTGTGATGTCACTGTGGCTGTTCAACATATTTATAGATGGGGTTGTAAGAAGTGACTGCGAGGGCCTTGGCAGGTGTGGAGTTAAAAGATAAAGAATCAAACACTAAGTGGGAGTTGTCAAAGTTGCTCTTTGCAGATGACACTGCTTTTGGGAGATTCTGAAGAGTTGCAGAGGTTGGTGGATGAATTTGGTAGGGTATGTAAAAAGAAAATTAACCCTTTGACTGTCGCGGCCGTATATATACGTCTTACGAGGTACCATGTTTGATGTACAGTATATATACTCATAAATTCTAGCGGCTTCAAATCAAGCAGGAGAAAGCTGGTAGGCCCAGTTGTGAGAGAATGGGTCTGTGTGGTCAGTATGCACCATATAAAAAAAATCCTGGAGCACGCAGTGCATAATGAGAAAAAAAAACTTTGTCCGTTTTTTTTTAATTAAAATGCCGACTTTGTGGTCTATTTTCGTATAATATCTATGGTTGTATTCTCGTTTTCCTGGTCTCATTTGATAAAATGGAAAACTTATTATAGAAATAGAGGTGATTTTGATTGATTTTACTATAAAAAGAACCTGGAAATCGAGCTCAAAGTAGGGGAAATGTTTGATTTTTGCCAATGTTCAAAAGTAAACAAATGATGTCATTGTCCAATAAATGTCCAACTAGCCATTCTAATATGCAGTCATGAATGGGTTGATGTTATTTATACAATTATTACAATATTGCAGTAGTCTGCATAATAGTAAGTCTTCTATTTTTTGTTTGAATAAAAATTCAAAATAGAAAACAAGAGTAATATCAGAGGGGCCTTGAGACATGACTGATGAGCAAAGAAAATGTTATTTTAGAGCCAGGAATGTCTGCATTGTTCATTCTGGACCTTATTTTGAAATTGTCATATTTTTTAGTTTTTGTGAAATTGGCCAAATTGCAAATTTCTGACCACATTATTGGGTAGTTGAAATCGGTAAATGGGCAGTTTCTTACACTCAATCGATAGAAAAAATGGAGTTCTAAAGAAATCGCTATGAGTTTGGTCGACTGGAACACCGGAATTAGCCGAAAATAGGGCTCAAAGTGGGCGAAATCACCGCTTTGTAAATATCGCCGAGGTCGCTAACTTCGCGAGAGCATAATTCCGCCAGTTTTCCATCAAATTTAGTTTTTTTGGTGTCATTACAATCGGGAAAAGATTCTCTTATCATTTCATGAGAATTTTTTTTTTTTTTTTGAAATTTTGCGACACCAGGAGACACCTCAGGATTGGGGGTTGCGACAGTCAAGGGGTTAAGTGAATATAGGAAAGAGTAAGGTGATGAGGATAACAATGATTGGGTGACAAAAGACTAGATATCAGATTGGAGGGAGAGAGTATGGAGGAGGTGAAGGTATTCAGATAATTAGGAGTGGACTTGTCAGCAGATGGGTCTATGAAGGATGAGGTGAATCATAGAATTGATGAGGGGGAAAAAGGGCGAGTGGTGCACTTAGGAGTCTGTGGAGACAAAAATCTGTCGGTGGAAGCAAAGAGGGGAATGCAAGCGAGAATAGTTATACCAACACTGTGGGTGTGAAGCATGGGTAATGAATGTTGCAACAAGGAGAAGGCTGGAGGCAGTGGAGATGTCATGTCTTTGCTATGTGTAGTGTGAATATAGTGCAGAGAATTCGTAGCTTGGAAATTGGGAGGTGTGGGATTACCAAAACTATTATCCAGAGGGTTGAGGTGGTTTGGACATGTAGAGAGAATGGAACAAAACAGAATGACTTAGTGTATAAATCTGTAGTGGAGGGAAGGCGGGGTAGGGATCGGCCTAGAAAAGATTGGAGGGAGGGGGTTAAGGTTTTGTGTACAAGGGGCTTGGACTTCCAGCAAGCATGCATGAGTGTATTTGATAGGAGTGAGTGGAGGCAAATTTTTTTAATACTTGACATGCTGTTGGAGTGTGAAGAAAGTAACATTTATGAAGGGATTCAGGGAAACCGGCAGGTCGGACTTGAGTCCTGGAGATGGGAAGTACAGTGTCTACACTCTGAAGGAGGGGTGTTAATGTTGCAGTTTTATAACTGAAGTGTAAAGCACCCCTCTGGCTTGAGTGATGGAGTGAATGATGAAAGTTTGTTTTTCGGGCCGCCCCGCCTTCGTGGGAATCGGTTGATGTGTTAATAAAAAAATAAAATTCACTTTAGGCATTTGTTAAAGATTTTTTATGCCTTGCTGCTTTTATATCATTAATGTTGTTATAATATTTAAACATTTTTTTACCTTCAGAAATAAAATGAGAAAGATGTGTCCATTTGACCTTCCTAGATCACCACTTGAGGTAAGATAGTTGTTTGTAGTTAATAGTACATAGTCACATATTGTCAACAGTGTTATGGTGGGCATAATTTGTCAGCTACATTAGTATATGTGAAGTAAGCTGAACTTCACTAAGGTCAGGTCAAGTGAGCTGTTGTGGGATCACCTAGGACCTGTCTCCTGAACTCACCTCAGGTGTTCACCTCGCCTGACCTCGCATTTTCACCTCGCCTGATCCCACAACAGTTAAACATAGCAGTTCAATTTGTCACATGTACTTTTACCTCTATAAAATTATTTCTGATGCATCGTGTATATTTGGAGGGAACAAGGTTCCAGGACAATTTTTTTTATATACAATTGTTAATACAGGTATTATTTTATTGGGCATTTGTTACTTACTTCTTTTACTGGTTAGTCTTTACAAATTGCTGTACTATAAATTATTATATTCACTGGAAAGCTCTCGATCGCAAAGTACCTGTAAAATAGGAAATAATCAGGATGGGAGGAATAGCTTCAATTTTTTCCTTGCTGGATTACCCATTTTTGCTTGACCAACACAGGTCATGTTGCTCCTAGAGCAGTAAATTTTATAAATTTTATTTTTATAACTGTAGCACTAATCTTTTACAACATTTCACCCAAACAAAGTTGTTTAAAGTCCTTTAATCTTTTCCTGTGTAATTGTTCATGCATCAGATAGATTAATTAGCTCTTGTTCCGTCACCAAGGTGCATTGTTCTCTGATTAATACACCTGACAGTTTAGTTTGTCAGCGGAAAGTCTTTCAGCTTCACCATAGCTAGGGTTAAATGTAAGTATAAAAAAAAAAATCGCATTGAATCAATTTATCGCCACCAACTTCAGTGTAAATAATGAGTGCACACTGTCATCTGTAGCTGCCCAATTAATAGTTTAATGTGTACCCCATACCCATCCTGTGGGCAGTGTAAACTAGTCTGGTTGTTAACCCTTTCAGGGTCCACAGGCCCTCTCAGACTTGTTCTCAGGGTCCCCCAAATTTCAAAAAAAAAAATTATTTTTTCTTATGAAAAGATAGAGAAACTTTTCCCGATCATAATGACACCAAAAGTATGAAATTTGATCGAAAACTTACGGAATTATGCTCTCGCAAAGTTAGCGGTCTCAACGATGTTTATGCATCGGCGATTTTGCCTACTTTGAGCCCTATTTTCAGCCAATTCCAATGTACTAGTCGACAAAAATCATAACTATTTCGCTAGAACTCCATTTTGTTCTATTGAATGAGTACAAGAAACCACCAATTTACCGATTTCAACTATCCAATACAGTGAAAATAAATAGTATAAAATACCGACACAATGGAAACATAAACACACATGCAGTTTAATGTGATTTTTTTTTTTTTTTTTTTTTTTTTTATTATCACACTGGCCGATTCCCACCAAGGCAGGGTGGCCCGAAAAAGAAAAACTTTCACCATCATTCACTCCATCACTGTCTTGCCAGAAGGGTGCGTTACACTACAGTTTTTAAACTGCAACATTAACACCCCTCCTTCAGAGTGCAAGCACTGTACTTCCCATCTCCAGGACTCAAGTCCGGCCTGCCGGTTTCCCTGAACCCCTTCATAAATGTTACCTTGCTCACACTCCAACAGCACGTCAAATATTAAAAACCATTCGTCTCCATTCACTCCTATCAAACACGCTCACGCACGCCTGCTGGAAGTCCAAGCCCCTCGCACACAAAACCTCCTTTACCCCCTCCCTCCAACCTTTCCTAGGCCGACCCCTACCCCACCTTCCTTCCACTACAGACTGATACACTCTTGAAGTCATTCTGTTTCGCTCCATTCTCTCTACATGTCCGAACCACCTCAACAACCCTTCTTCAGCCCTCTGGACAACAGTTTTGGTAATCCCGCACCTCCTCCTAACTTCCAAACTATGAATTCTTTGCATTATATTCACACCACACATTGCCCTCAGACATGACATCTCCACTGCCTCCAGCCTTCTCCTCACTGCAACATTCATCACCCATGCTTCACACCCATATAAGAGTGTTGGTAAAACTATACTCTCATACATTCCCCTCTTTGCCTCCAAGGACAAAGTTCTTTGTCTCCACAGACTCCTAAGTGCACCACTCACACTTTTCCCCTCATCAATTCTATGATTCACCTCATCCTTCATAGACCCATCCGCTGACACGTCCACTCCCAAATATCTGAATACATTCACCTCCTCCATACTCTCTCTCTCCAATCTGATATCCAATCTTTCATCACCTAATATTTTTGTTATCCTCATAACCTTACTCTTTCCTGTATTCACTTTCAATTTTCTTCTTTTGCACACCCTACCAAATTCATCCACCAATCTCTGCAACTTCTCTTCAGAATCTCCCAAGAGCACAGTGTCATCAGCAAAGAGCAACTGTGACAACTCCCACTTTATGTGTGATTCCTTATCTTTTAACTCCACGCCTCTTGTCAAGACCCTCGCATTTACTTCTCTTACAACCCATCTATAAAAATATTAAACAACCACGGTGACATCACACATCCCTGTCTAAGGCCTACTTTTCTTCTTCTTTCTTTCAACACACCGGCCGTATCCCACCGAGGCGGGGTGGCCCAAAAGGAAAAACGAAAGTTTCTCCTTTTACATTTAGTAATATATACAGGAGAAGAGGTTACTAGCCCCTTGCTCCCGGCATTTTAGTTGCCTCTTACAACACGCATGGCTTACGGAGGAAGAATTCTGTTCCACTTCCCCATGGAGATAAGAGGAAATAAACAAGAATAAGAACTAGAAAGAAAATAGAAGAAAACCCAGAGGGGTGTGTATATATGTGCTTGTACATGTATGTGTAGTGTGACCTAAGTGTAAGTAGAAGTAGCAAGACGTACCTGAAATCTTGCATGTTCATGAGACAGAAAAAAGGACACCAGCAATCCTACCATCATGCAAAACAATTACAGGCTTTCGTTTTACACACTTGGCAGGACGGTAGTACCTCCCTGGGCGGTTGCTGTCTACCAACCTACTACCTACAAGGCCTACTTTTACTGGGAAATAATTTCCCTCTTTCCTATGTACTCTAACGTGAGCCTCACTATCCTCGTAAAATCTCTTCACTGCTTTCAGTAACCTACCTCCTACACCATACACCTGCAACATCTGCCACATTTCCCCCTTATCCACCCTGTCATACGCCTTTTCCAAATCCATAAATGCCACAAAGACCTCTATAGCCTTATCTAAATACTGTTCACTTATATGTTTCACTGTAAACACCTGTGATCTTTTATTGACAACATTTCACCCACACAGTGGGCTTTTTAAAGTCACAAACAGATCTAGACTTATCGCCACAGAAGACAACACTCAATACCGAAGAATCCTGGAATCATCGCTTATCTCTATAACCAACAATTTCAACCAGAACAATGGCTTCTATAACATAGCTGAACCACTTGCCAAGAAACTTCTTCATCGCTATCCCACATAAGAACATAGAACACTGCAGAAGGTCTGCTCACAACTTGTCCAATACCCCTGCCAAGCTACCCAAGATTTTAGACTCTATAACCCCACCTGGTAGATCATCAGATGCAACATTCTCCACCTGACATCAACATTTTGAACCTGACTATAAATACTCATGTACCTTCCACCCCAGGTAGATCTGTTTGTGACTTGAAAAAGCCCACTGTGTGAGCGAAACATTGTCAATAAACATTAAACTGCATGTGTTTGTTTCTATCCAATACAGTGGTCAGAATTAAGCAATTTTGCCAATATCACACAAATTTCAAAAGATGCCAATTTCCAAATAGGGTCCAGAATAAACAAGACATTCCTGGCACTAAAATAATGTTTCCTCTGTTCATTAGTCACGTCCCCAGGCCCCTCTTACATTTCTTTTGCTTTCCACTTTGAATTTTTTTTTCTCACACAAAAAAATAAGATTTACTGTTATGCAGACTACTGCGTTAGTGTAGAAATGGTATAAATAATATCAGCGCACTTGTGAAAGAATATTACTCGCCAGTTGACGTGTATTGGACGCTTAGCATGATTTGTTTACTTTTGAACTTTGGTAAAAATCGAACATTTCTGCTACTTTGAGCTCAATTTCAAGGTACTTGTCATTGTAAAACCAGTCAAAATCATCTCGATTTCTGTAATGTCTCTCATTCTATACAATGAGACCAGGAAAACTAGAATACAACAACAAATACCATATGAAAATATAGTGCAAAGTAGTTTTAATCCAAAAACACAGTCAAAGTTTTTTCTCATTATGCACTGTGTGCTGCAGGATTTTTTGTACTGTGCACACTGACCACATAGACCCATTCTTTCATATGTAGGCCTACCAGCTTTCTCCCACTAGATTTGAAGGCGCTAGAATTTATGCGTACTAGTGCATCATGGACACTGGCACGTAAGCCATACTAGTACGGCCAAAACCCTGAAAGGGTTAAGGGATTTTAGTGCATTCGTAATTTGGTCCTGACCAGAAGGTGCCAAACCATCATCTCCCAGAAAATTGTTGTACCCATATTAGTAGTAGTAGTATTATGATAATCGTAAGGAAAACTAACTCAGCCAATTTCTCAACAGATCTGGATTGCTGAGGAAAAGAAACTGCCAAACAAAGAAGCTGTGACATATAAAGAATGGAAACAGAAGTTTCAGAATCTTGAGAAAGAAGACAAATTGAAGCATATCATTACTTCACTCAGAGAGTTCTATGAGTATAAGGCAAGTGCTTTTGTAGCTGCTAAAATCTGAAGGGCTATTGCTCACTATAATACATATAATTTACAAAAAAGCTGCACTTTTGAGAGAAAACTAGACATTTTCTTCCATCCCAGACCATTATTTAGTCTAAACTGGATGGTTTTTATCATCACTGGACATATCATTCAACTTTTTTCTTTTTTCTTTCTCTTGCATCTTGGTTTTCATACTTTTGTGACTTGCTAATAGTTGTCCAGAAAGCAGTGAAACACTTGATAATTTCCTCTAGACACTGTGGAATTTTTGTGAATTGCTTCAGCCACAGCTGTTTTCAGGATCAGCTGAAGCTTCAGGACCCCTAAACCCACAGGGGCCCCAGAAGCAACTTTAGTCCACATTGCTTAAAATTTTTGGGTCTACTGTAATTTAATTAGTGTAATTAAATACAAAAAGATAGTTTTGCTGGTTGTGAAGGATCCCCATAACAGTTTCAGGGCCCCAAAAATGCAGGTCCAAAATGCAGGTCCACTGCTGATTATAAATGATGAACACATTACACTATTTCCACACTTCTCATCCCACCTACTGCACACATTTAAATTTTTATAAAAAATTACAGATTTTTGGAAAAGGGCACGTACTTTGAGTGGCAGGTGACCAAACTTTTTTTATTCTTAAGAAAATTAATCCATATTTATTTTCCACCAAGGTAGTGAATGTAGATGAATAGTTTTTGGGACTTGATGAACAGTTGGAGTGTAAACAGGGTAATATTTTGTGAAGGGATTCAGAGAAACTGGTTAGCCAGACTTGAGTCCTGGAGGTGGGGAAGTACAATGCCTGCATTTTAAAGAGAGGTTTGGGATATTTGCGGTTTAGTGACGTCTGAACTGTCAATCTGAGTGCCTCTGCAGGATAGGGATTGTGTGAATGTTGAAAGTTTCTCTTGCTTTGGGTTGCACTGCCTTGATGGCAGACTGCCAACTAAGTGTACATTCTCTTGATTTTTGTTCATGCCTCAATTTTGGCTGCAGAAGAAAGTTTGTGGTTGTGCACAGTTTGGATTAAAAGTAATAAACTGTATAAAACAAAAAGATTGCATTTAATGTTGATATTAATCTGTTAATGTTTAAATTAATGTTCCACCATAGTTGAAATTTGTTTTATACATTACTGTATTACTATCAATCAGCATTTTTTCCTTGTTGTGTATTTGCCTTGTGAATTACCCTAATTGCTTTTATTTTGCTTCACAGAAAAGTGCAGATGAATATGTGGAGAAAAATCCTGATTTTGTATTTCCCATCATTCAGGGTCCTAGCAAAAGTGATGTACAGCTCTTCCTTGAGTGAGTAATATTGTTCCATTTTGTGTATATTCTGATTATATACATGGGTACCTTGAGTTGCAGTATTATATACATGGGTACCTTGAGTTGCAGTATTATATACATGGGTACCTTGAGTTGCAGTATTATATACATGGGTACCTTGAGTTGCAGTATTATATACATGGGTACCTTGAGTTGCAGTATTATATACATGGGTACCTTGAGTTGCAGTATTATATACATGGGTACCTTGAGTTGCAGTATTATATACATGGGTACCTTGAGTTGCAGTATTAATCTGTTCCAGATGTATCGTAACCCAAGACTATTATATACATGGGTACCTTGAGTTGCAGTGTTATATACATGGGTACCTTGAGTTGCAGTATTAATCTGTTCCAGATGTATCCTAACCCAAGACTATTATATACATGGGTACCTTGAGTTGCAGTATTAATCTGTTCCAGATGTATCCTAACCCAAGACTATTATATACATGGGTACCTTGAGTTGCAGTATTAATCTGTTCCAGATGTATCGTAACCCAAGACTATCGACTCAAAACCACAAAATAAGATTCTATGGTAATTCATCCCAAAACCCTGTAAGGGCAACTTTTACTGCAGCCTGCACTTTGCATGCTCAGATGTATTATTTTTATAATCAGAACTAAGTGCTGAATCTACAAGGGCTGGCTTAAATATAACATGCAGGCATTGTCCTCCATCTGCTTCTCTCTTATCTACAGTAATAAGTCTTTCCATCTGTGTGATAATTTCTGCCTTATTTTCATTAGCTTGGATTCATCGGCCAGTAAAATATCCTGTCATTGCTTAATAAGAGATGGTTGATGGTGGAAAGCCATACTCGGACACCAATGCCCTTCTAACTCCTGCATCTTGTTTTTTAACCCTTTTTTGAGCTTCGTAGATATCCTGGTCGTTGCACACTTTAGGGGCCATGATATGATAACACAGATAGCATAATTAAAGAGCAAATGCATATCATATATCCAATTTTTCACCACAACTCAAAACTAAACTTCTTTGAGGGGCAAATTATAACTCAGAACTATGGTAACTCCCTCTCATTGTAACACAAGAGACTACTGTACTGAGACATGTGTAACTTTTATCAGATGAGCCATTCCTTATCCATCCTTCAGAATGCTTTCTACTCTGGTAGCATTGCTGTTTTTTTTTGTTCTTGGTAAATCTTGTATACTTATTTGGTAGCTTCCCTTCTCATTAATGAGGCATATGAGATTGTGCCCTATTCACAGATAGGGCATTCTTTAATTACATTTATTGATAGTGTAACTTTTTATCCCCCATATTATTCAAGGTATTATAAGAAATGTTCCTATATTTTCAGATACAGGAGAATGCCAATGCTGCCTCCCACCAGACCTACCATGATGTATTATCATGAACTCCAGAAGGCTGGAGAGTTGGACCAGTTTTCAGGTTCAGAGAAGCTCGTGGTGGCAATGGAGAGGTACAAAAACCTGCCCTCTTCAAGAAAACTACACTACAAATCTTTACTAGATAAGGTAAAGTGATCAGAACTGTTCACAAGAAATTTGAATATGTAGTGAATTGATAACGGCAGAAATTAATAATGATGAAAGCAAATTAATAATGGTGCTAGTGCCTTGTGTTAAACTGTGAATGCTACACCTCACTCTTAGATTATTGTATTTACAATGAAACATTGAACTTTTGCTTGGCCTCACTACCTAGGGAATGAGACATAGCCAGGTATGGTTTTAGGAATGGTAGGGCAGCTCCAATTCAAAATTTCAGGGTTACTAAAAATTTAGCATAATGGCAGAAATTCATTTGTTTTCCAGAAAATGGAGAAGTACAGAATGCAGATGGATGCCTGGGAAGAGAATCAAGACGAGTTAACATTGTTTATGAGAGCGAGACTACTTGTGAGTACTGTATAACATTACTGTTCCTCTTGAGCAAAAGAGATAGAGCTAGATAGATACAGTGGTCCCTTGATAGTAGTCGAGCTCGATAGTTGTCCTTTTCGGAAATTGTCGCGTTATTTTAGTCCAAACATTGGCTCACAAATGGTCAGTTGACTCGCTAATAGTCGTTCGTCCTGGACGCGTACTCACGGCTCTGAGCCACCTCGGCCTCCCTTCCCAGCCAGTGTGCCATTGTTTACCAGTGAGCGATGGTCCCCTCACATGTTCATACGAAATTTCATAATATTCGATTCATTTTAGTGCTTGCAAGTGCTAAATAAGCTACCATGGCTCCAAAGAAAGCTCCTAGTGCCAAGCCTTTGGTAAAGGTGAGAAATATGATTGAATTTAAGAAAAACATCATTGAACAATATGAAAGTGGCGTATGTGTGGCCGAACTGGCCCATCGTGGCCAAGAAAAAGGAAATCAAGGATGCTGTTGTTGCAAAGGGGGTAAATATACTGACAAAAATGAGATCACCAGTACTCGAAGATGTTGAAAAGTTATTATTGGTGTGGATAAACAACAAACAATTAACAGGAGATAGTCCTATGACATACATTATTTGTGAAAAAGCTAGGCAGTTGCATGACGATCTAGTAAAGAAATTGCCTGCAAAGAGTACTGATATTTGTGAATTTAAGGCCAGCCAAGGTTGATCTGAGAGGTTTAAGAACCATAGTGGCATACAGTGTAATGAGGCATGGCGAGGCTGCCAGTTCAGACAAAATTGCAGCTACAAAATTTGTAAGTGAATTCAAGGAGTACATAGAGGCTGAAGGACTGAAACCTGAACAAGTGTTCAGTTGTGACGAAACAGGCCTCTTTTGGAAGAAAATGCCAAAGAGGACCTACATTACTCAGGAGGAAAAGGAACTGCCAGGACACAAGCCTATGAAAGACCGGCTGCTGCTCATGTTCTGTGCTAATGCTAGTGGGGATTTCAAAGTGAAGCTGTTACTAGTGTACCATTCTGAAAATCCCAGAGCGTTAAAAAAAAACAATGTTATAAATTGTGTGTTTTGGAGATCTAATAATAAGGCTTGGGGTCACGAGGGAAATTTTCATGGAGTGGTTCAATGAAGTGTTTGGCCCTAGTGTGAAGAATTACCTCCTGGAAAAGAAATTGGATCTCAAGTGCCTCCTGCTAATGGACAATGCACCTGCTCATCCTCCAAACTTGGATGACCTAATTCTGCAGGAGTTTGGGTTCATCACAGTAAAGTTCTTGCCCCTGAATACCACTCCTCTCCTCCAGCCCATGGACCAGCAGGTCATTTCAAACTTTAAAAAAACTATACATGAAAGCAATGTTTCAAAGGTGCTTTAATGTGACCTTAGACACTCACTCGACCCTAAGAGTTTTGGAAAGAATACTTTAGTATCCTCCATTGCATAAGCCTTATAGGTAAGGCTTGGGAGGGAGTGACTACCAGGACTTGGAACTCTGCTTGGAAAAAATTGTGGCCAGATTGTGTCCACAAGAGGGATTTTGAAGGGTTTGTGGCTGACCCTGATGAGCCTGTGTCAGTTGTGAACTCTATTGTGGCACTGGGGAGTTCCATGGGGTTGGATGTGAGTTTGGAGGATGTGAAAGAGTTGGTGGAGGACCACAATGAAGAGCTAACCACAGAGGAGCTGCAAGAGCTTCAGCAGGAAGAGCAACAGATCGCAGCTCAGAATCTTGCTGCAGAGGAGGAAGAGATATGGAAGAAGGTGCCTTCTTCAGAAATTAAGGGGATTTTCGAAATGTGGGGTAGGATGGAAAGATTTATGGAGAAACATCACCCTGAGAAGGATGTTGCAAGCCATATTGGCAACTTGTACAATTGACAGTCTTGGCCCATTTTAGGGACGCCAGAAACAGAGCTCTGGACACTTTTTGTTTTTTTTTGCGAGACAGGACTCCAGTGACTCTCAAGCTGGTCCTAGTGGCATTAAGAAACAAAGAAGTAACCCCAGAAAAGGACTTGGTACCTAAGGTGTTGATGGAAGGGGATTCCCCTTTTAAACGGTAAATAATCCAATCTCTCTCCTCCTCCAGTCTTCCATACACTAAGAAGAATCGCCAATGAAGGTAAGTGTTATGCTGTTAATGTTTCATTCATCATATGCCATTGTATTGTTTATGTACTACATCTATATTTCATGTAAAAAAAATTGTTTTAATACTTCTGGGTGTCAGGAATGGATTAATTGTATTTACATTATTTCTTATGGGGAAAATTGATTCAAATTGATTTTGACAATCGTCACACTTCTAGGAACGGATTAACGACAATAAACGAGGGACCACTATTTATTTGCATATTTTCAACACGCTGGCAGTCTCCCACTGAGGCAGGGTGACCCAAAAAACAAACCCTTTCACAACTCCACCTAGGAACCAATTAAGTTAAATTCTTATACAAGAAATACAAGGAGAAACCAGGGCAGTAGAGATGTAGTCAGTGTCTAGGTGATGGAGACATTGGGGTTAGTGACTGCATTGTGTAAAATGTTTGGGTGTCTATCTAGGTAAAGGAGTGGTAACAGCTAGTAAGAGAAAAGTGAAAAGTCATTTTCAATTCAGCAGATATATTTTTGGTTGCTATCTGGTTAATTATTTTAAAACTGTAGCAACTTGTGTAGTTTAATAACAGCTTAAGAAAATAATGTTTATTTCTTATTAATCTTATCAAAATATATAAAACTTATTTAACTAATGTTTTTCACAGGGACGTAAAATTAAGAAAACGGAAAATCCTAAGAAAACCGCCCCATCTGCAAGTACCCGTCGTCAACTGTTAAAACCATCCGAAGCATTTGAAAATACGATTAAATTTGAAATGTCCATCCCAAAGTTTCTTGATGAACCATGCAAACCTCCTAAGAACCCTTTTATGCTCTTCCGTATGAAGTTAAAACATTTGGTCCAAGATAAATGTGAATCACAGTCCCAAGTTAGTAATGTGTGTTTAAAAGAATGGAAAAACCTGTCAAAGGATGAGAAGCAAAGATATACTGAACGTTGTGAAGAACTTAAGGAAAAATATGCAGAACAAGTGTTACAGTATGTGAAAAACATGAACAAAAATTTGCGTAGATTGTACGTTGGCGTTCATCGCAAGACATTGTTTACATTCTTTCAACGTGATATATTTGAAGAAGTGTATCCTAATAAGAAGTATCCTGTTTATTTGTTAAGCCCACGGAAGCAGAAGACGGTGAGAAAAACCACCGAGGATAACTTCTCCGGAGAAGTGAGCGATGACGACTTTACTGCCGATTCTTTCTCTGGCAAGAACAATAATAAAAATGTCGAGTTTAAAAAGAATGAGAACAAAAGTGATTGTTTACAGTCTAAAGATAAGTTATCCAGTGATGGTTATGTGAAGTCCAAGGCAGTGGAAGGTACAAGTCATAGTGACGCTGCAAAATCAAAGTTAAAAAAAGGCAAAGAAATATCTGCACCAACTGTTTCTATGTTTGAAACCAAAGTAAAATACTTAGGAACTAAAACTCTTGATTCATTCTCTAGTGATGACGATCAGAGAATACAAGATGCAAATGTAAAAACATTTGAGGAAGAAAGTACAAAAACTGAGAGTGACTCAGAATGTGACATTGAACGCAGCCAGTCACCTTACAAAGGCTCAGCTGAAGCCTCATTGACCACCATACCAAATAAACTTGAATCTGATGACTGCAGCAGCAGTGATGGTTACTCACATACACATGTTATGCCAGCCAGAAAGACTACAAAATCTATCAGAAAGAAAGTATGAAAGTAAGTTTGATTATTGTCTTGGTACACAATAAATATTTGATAGTCCACAACAATGGTTCTTTCCTTTGGTTAAAATAAAAATTCCATGTGATCAATGTTTTTTATTGTCTTACAAGTAAGTTAACTTAATTGTTAATATTTTGTTAACCAAACTACATGTAAAACTTGCTTAACCTGTGACTGTCACAAGTCCCTCTCTAAAACCACATGTAAAACTTGCTTAACCTGTGACTGTCACAAGCCCCTCTCTAAAACTACATGTAAAACTTGCTTAACCTGTGACTGTCACAAGCCCCTCTCTAAAACCACATGTAAAACTTGCTTAACCTGTGACTGTCACAAGTCCCTCTCTAAAACCACATGTAAAACTTGCTTAACCTGTGACTGTCACAAGCCCCTCTCTAAAACCACATGTAAAACTTGCTTAACCTGTGACTGTCACAAGCCCCTCTCTAAAACCACATGTAAAACTTGCTTAACCTGTGACTGTCACAAGACCCTCTCTAAAACTACATGTAAAACTTGCTTAACCTGTGACTGTCACAAGACTCTCTCTAAAACCACATGTAAAACTTGCTTAACCTGTGACTGTCACAAGCCCCTCTCTAAAACCACATGTAAAACTTGCTTAACCTGTGACTGTCACAAGCCCCTCTCTAAAACCACATGTAAAACTTGCTTAACCTGTGACTGTCACAAGCCCCTCTCTAAAACCACATGTAAAACTTGCTTAACCTGTGACTGTCACAAGCCCCTCTCTAAAACCACATGTAAAACTTGCTTAACCTGTGACTGTCACAAGCCCCTCTCTAAAACCACATGTAAAACTTGCTTAACCTGTGACTGTCACAAGACCCTCTCTAAAACTACATGTAAAACTTGCTTAACCTGTGACTGTCACAAGACTCTCTCTTAAACCACATGTAAAACTTGCTTAACCTGTGACTGTCACAAGACCCTCTCTAAAACCACATGTAAAACTTGCTTAACCTGTGACTGTCACAAGCCCCTCTCTAAAACCACATGTAAAACTTGCTTAACCTGTGACTGTCACAAGCCCCTCTCTAAAATTGTCATTCTATGTCGCAAAATTTTTTAATTTTTTTTATGAAATGATAGAGAATCTTTTCCCGATGGTAATGACACCAAGAGTACGAAATTTGGTGAAAAACTCAAGGAATTACGCTCCTGTGTGTCTTCATGGGGGGCTCCTTGGTGTGGTGAAGAGGCTCTTGGTCTGAGGAATTAGAGCTGTCGGTCTCCTTCCTCAGACCAAACCTAATTACCCCCCTAATCCCCCATTCCCTCTCCCATCCTCCCCTTTTTCCTTTCCTCCTCCCCACCCCTCCCTTTTGCCCTTCCTTTTTGGCGTTTGGGATTTTTTCCCACAGGCGCGCTAGCTCCTAGGTAGGGGAAAGGGTGTCAGGGTCCATCCCATTCCCATTCCATGGGGAGGTAATTAAGTGCTTGGGGAGGTTATTAGGTGCTAGGGGATATTAGGGGCCTGGGGAGGATATACAGGGCCTGGGGAGGTTATTAGGGGCCTGGGGAGATTATTAGGGGCCTGGGGAGGTTATTAGGGGCCTAGGTAGGTTATTAGGATCCTGGGGAGGTTATTAGGGGCCTGGGAGGTTATTAAGGGTATGGGGAGGTTATACGGGACCTGGGGAGGTTATACATGGCATGGGGAGGTTATTAGTTGGTTGGGGAGGTTATTAGCGGCTAGGGGATGTTATTACGGGCCTAGGGAGGTTATTAGGGGCCTGGGGAGGTTATTAGTTGGTTGGGAGGTTATTAGGGGCTAGGGGATGTTATTACGGGCCTAGGGAGGTTATTAGGGGACTGGGGAGGTTATTAGGGGCGTGGGGAGGTTATTATTGGCCTAGGTAGGTTATTCGGATCCTGGGGAGCTTATTAGGGGCCTGGGGAGGTTAAGGGTATGGGGAGGATATACGGGACCTGGTGAGGTTATACTGGCCTGGGGAAGTTACACGCGGCGTAGGAAGGTTATTAGGGGCCTGGGGAGGTTATTGGGGGCCTCAGGACGTTATACTGGGCCTAAGGAGGTTGAGGGACCTGGGGAGGTTATTAGGGGGCTGGGGAGGTTATTAGGGGCTGGGTAAGATATATTCTGCCTGGTGAGGTTCTATTGGGTCTTAGCAGGTTATTAAGGGCCTGGGGAGGTTATACAGGGCCTGCAGAGGATATACTGGGCCTAAGGAGGCGATTAGGGGCTTGGGGAGGTTATTAGGGGGCTGGGGAGGTTATTAGGGGCCTAGGGAGATCATACATGGCCTGGGGAGGTTATTCGAGGCCTGGGGAGCTTATTAGGGGCCTGGGAGGTTATACACTGCCTGGGGAGGTTATATGGGGCCGGGGAGGTTATTGGGGTCTGAAAAGGTTATTAGGGGCATAGGGAGGTTATTAGGTGCCTGGGGAGGTTATACAGGGCCTAGGGAGGTTATATGGGGCCTGGGGAGGTTGTATGGGGGCCTAGGGAGGTTAAACAGGGCCTCAGGTTGTTATAAGGGGCCTTGTTTACCTGGAGAGAGTTCTGGGGGTCAACGCCCCTGCGGCCCGGTCTGTGACCAGGCCTCCTGGTGGATCAGAGCCTGATCAACCAGGCTGTTACTGCTGGCTGCACGCAAACCAACGTACAAGCCGCAGCCCGGTTGTTCAGGTACCGACTTTAGGTGCTTGTCCAGTGCCAGCTTGAAGACTGCCAGGGGTCTATTGGTAATCCCCCTTATGTATACTGGGAGGCAGTTGAACAGTCTCGGGCCCCTGACACTTAATGTATGGTCTCTTAACGTGCTAGTGACATCCCTGCTTTTCATTGGCATCGTCTGCCAAGTCTTTTGCTTTCGTTGTGAGCGATTCTCTTGTGTAAGTTCGGCACTAGTCCCTCTAGGATTTTCCAGGTGTATATAATCATGTATCTCTCCCGCCTGTGTTCCAGGGAATACAGGTTTAGGAACCTCAAGCGCTCCCAGTAATTGAGGTGTTTTATCTCCGCTATGCGTGCCGTGAAAGTTCTCTGTACATTTTCTAGGTCAGCAATTTCACCTGCCTTGAAAGGTGCTGTTAGTGTGCAGCAATATTCCAGCCTAGATAGAACAAGTGACCTGAAGAGTGTCATCATGGGCTTGGCATCCCTAGTTTTGAAGGTTCTCATTATCCATCCTGTCATTTTTCTAGCAGATGCGATTGATACAATGTTATGGTCCTTGAAGGTGAGATCCTCCGACATGATCACTCCCAGGTCTTTGACATTGGTGTTTCACTTTATTTTGTGGCCGGAATTTGTTTTGTACTCTGATGAAGATTTAATTTCCTCGTGTTTACCATATCCGAGTAACTGAACTTCATATTGTTGAACTTCATATTGTTTTCTGCAGCCCATTGAAAGATTTTGTTGATGTCCGCCTGGAGCCTTGCAGTGTCTGCAATGGAAGACACTGTCATGCAGATTCGGGTGTCATCTGCAAAGGAAGACACGGTGCTGTGGCTGACATCCTTGTCTGTCAGATATGAGGATGAGAAACAAGATGGGAGCGAGTACTGTGCCTTGTGGAACAGAGCTTTTCACCGTAGCTGCCTCGGACTTTACTCTGTTGACTACTACTCTGTGTTCTGTTTGTGAGGAAATTATAGATCCCTCTACCAACTTTTCCTGTTATTCCTTTAGCACGCATTTTGTCCTAATGGTCATGTGCTAATGCGCCATGGTCAAACTTGTCAAAGGTTTTACAACGCCTGCGGAGGCTATACGGGGCCTGGGCAGGTTATCAGGGGCTTTGGGAGGTTATTAGGGGCCTGAGAAGGTTATTAGGGGCCTGGGAAGGTTACACGTGGCCTGGGGAGGTTATTAGGGGCCTAGGGACGTTATTAGGGGACTGGGAAGGTTACACGTGGCCTGGGGAGGCTATTAGGGGCCTAGGGACGTTATTAGGGGCCTGGGGAGGTCATACGTGGCCTGGGGAGGTTATTAGAGGACTGGGGAGCTTATTAGGGGCCTGGGGAGGTTATACAGGGCCTGGGGAGATTATACGGGGCCGGGGGAGGTTATTGGGCTGGGGAGGTTATTAGAGGCCTAGGGAGGTTATTAGGGGCCTGGGGAGGTTATAAGTGGCCTTGAGAGGTTATTAGAGGCCTGAGGAGGTTATTAAGGGCATGGTGAGGTTATATGGGGGCCTAGGGAGGTTATTAGGGGCCTGGGAGGTTATTAGAGGCCTGGGGAGCTTATTAGGGGCCTGGGGAGGTTATACGGGGCCTGGTTAGGTTATACGGGGCTGTGGGAGGTTATTGGGGCCTGGGGAAGTTATTAGGGGCCTAGGGAGGTTATTAGGTGTCTGCGGAGGTTGTAAGTGGCCTGGGGAGGTTATTAGAGGCCTGTGGAGGTTTTTAGGGGCCTGGGGAGGTTAAACGGAGCCTGGGTTGTTATAAGGGGCCTGGTGAGGTTATACAACGCCTGCGGAGGTTATACGGGGCCTGAGCAGGTTATCAGGGGTCTGGGGAGGTTATACTGGGCGTGCGGAGGATATACAGGGCCAGGGAGCTTATTAGGGGCTTGGTGAGGTTATACTGTGCATGGGGAGGTTATTAGGGGCCTGGGGAAGTTATTAGGATCCTGGGGAGCTTATTAGGGGCCTCTGGAGGTTAAGGGGCTGGGGAGGGTATACGGGACCTGGGGAGGTTATACGGGGCCTGGGAAGGTTATTAGGGGCCTGTGGAGGTTATTAAGGGCCTGGGGACGTTATACTGGGCCTAGGGAGGTTATAAGGGGCCTGGGGAGGTTATTAGGGGCCTGGGTAAGATATACTGTGCCTGGGGAGGTTGTATTGGGTCTGAGCAAGTTATTAGGGGCCTGGGGAGGTTATTCAGGGCCTGCAGAGGATATACGGGGCCTAAAGATGTTATTAGGGGTTTGGGGAGGTTATTAGGGGCCTGGGTAGGTTATTAGGGGTCTAGGGAGGGTATTAGGGGCCAGGGGAGGTTATTAGGGGCCTAGGGAGTTTATTAGGGGCCTGGGATGTCATAGGTGGCCTGTGGAGGTTATACGGGGCATGGGGAAGTTATATAGGGCCGGGTGAGGTTATTGGGGCCTGGGGAGGTTATTAGGGTCCTAGGGTGGTTATTAAGTGCCTGGGGAGGTTGTAAGTGGCCTGGGGACGTTATTAGAGGCCTGTGGATGTTATTAGGGGCTGGGGAGGCTATACTGGGCCAGGGAAGTTATACGGGGCCTGCGCAGGTTATATGGGGCCTGGGGAGGTTATACATGGCCTGGGGAGGTTATACATGGCCTGGGGAGGTTATACATGGCATGGGGAGGGTATTAGGGGCCTGGGGAGGTTATTAGCTTCGGGAGGTTATTAGGGGCCTGGGGAGGTTATTAGAAGCCTGTGGAGGTTATTAGAAGCCTGTGGAGGTTATTAGAAGCCTGTGGAGGTTATTAGAAGCCTGTGGAGGTTATTAGAAGCCTGTGGAGGTTATTAGGGGTCTGAGGAGATTATTAGGGGCCTGAGGAGGTTGTAGGGGCCTAGGGAGGTTATTAGGAGCTTGGACTTTATACGTGGCCTGGAGAGGTTATTAGAGGCCTTGGAGGTTATTAGGGTCTGGGGAGGTTATACGGGTCCTGGGGAGGTTACATGGGGCCTGAGGAGGTTATTAGGGGCCTAAGGTGGTTATTAGGGGCCTGGGAGGTTATTAGGGGCCTGGGGAGGTTATTAGGGGCCTGGGGAGGCTATTTTGGGCCTGAGGAGGTTATACGGGGCTGGGGAGGTTATACATGGCCTGGGAAGGTTATTAGAGGCATGCGGAAGTTATTAGGGGCCTGGGTAGGTTATTAGGGGCATGGGGAAGATGTACGGGGCCTGGGGAGGTTATACGATGCATGGGGAGGTTATTAGGGGCCTGTGGAGGTTATACAGAGCATGGGGAGGATATACAGCGCCTGGGGAGATTATTAGGGACCTGGGGAGGTTATTATGGGCCTGGGGAGGCTTTTAGGGGCATGGGGAGGTTATTAGGATCCTGGGCAGGTGTATTAGGGGACTGGGGAGGTTATCAGGGGCCTGGGAGGTTATTAGGGGCCTGGGGAGGTTATTATAGGCCTAGGGACGTTATACAGGACCTGGGGAGGTTATTAGGGGCCTGGGGAGGTTATAAGTGGCTTAGGGAGGTTATTAGAGGCCTGTGGAGGTTATAAGTGGCCTATACAGGCCTGTTGAGGTTATTAGGGATATTGGGAGGTTATTAGGGGCCTGGGGAGGTTATTAGGGGCCAGGGGAGGTTAGGGGCCTGGGGAGGTTATTAGAGGCCTGGGGAGATTATTAGGGTCCTGTGGAGATTAGGATTCTGGGGAGCTTATTAGGGGCCTGGGGAGGTTAAGGGCCTGGGGAGGTTATACGGGGCCTGGCGAGGTTATAGGAGGCCTAGGGAGGTTACTAGGGGCCTGTGGAGGTTATTAGGGACCTGGTGAGGTTATAAGTGGTCTGGGGAGGTTATCACGGGCCTCGGGAAGATATACTTAGCCTGGGGAGGTTATATGGGACCTGGGGAAGTTATAGGGGCCTGGGTAGGTTATACAGGGCCTGGGTAGGTTATACAGGGCCTGGATAGGTTATACAGGGCCTGGGGAGGTTATAATGGGCCTGGGGAGGTTATTAGGGGCCTGGGAAGGTTATAAGTGGCTTAGGGAGGTTATTAGAGGCCTGTGGAGGTTATAAGTGGCCTATACAGGCCTGTGGAGGTTATTAGGGATCTTGGGAGGTTATTAGGGGCCTGGGGAGGTTATTAGGGGCCTGGGGAGGTTATTAGGCGCCTGGGGAGGTTATACATGGCCTGGAAAGGTTATTAGAGGCAGGTCATGTTATTAGGGGCCTGGAGAGATTATACAGTGCCTGGAGAGGTTATTAGGGGCCTGGGGAGCTTATCCTTCACCTGGGGAGCTTATCCGGGGCTTGTGGAGCTTATCCGGGGCCTGTGGAGCTTATCCGGGGCCTTGGGACGTTACCTGGGGCCTGGGGACGTTATGAATATCCTAGCCTATCGGACACTTTCCTTGGCTATCCCAGCCTATCCTGCAATATCCTAGGTAATCCTATCCTATCCCACAATATCCTAGTCTATTCTAGACTATCCTACCCTATCACAACACTATCCTAGGCTATCACAGCATATGCTAGACTATTTCACACTATCCTTGACTATCGTAGAGTATTCTAGCCTATCTGACAATCCCCAAGTTTCCTTGATAATCTCCCTGTTTCCCTGCTAATCTCCGTTTCCTTGATAATCTCCCTGTTTCCCTGCTAATCTCAGTTTCCTTGATAATGTCCCTAAATTCCCGCTAATCTCTTAGATTCCCTACTAATATCCCTGATTTCTGCTAATCTCTGATTCTCTGCTAAGTTCTTTGATTTCCTGCTAATCTCTCAAAATTCCTGATAATTTCCCTGATTCCCCGCTAATCTCCATGATTTCCTGCTATCCTGACATCAAGGAACATGTAGAGGATCCTGAGGATCAAGGTGGTCCATGTGGAGGCATCATGACATCAAGGTATATGCAGAAGAACCTCATGATCAAGGTAATACTGACATCAAGGAACACAAAGAATCCTGAGGATCAAGGTGGTCCATGTGAAAATATCATGACATCAAGGTAGAGGATCCTCATGATCAAGGTAATACTGACATCAATGAACATATAGAGGATCCTGAGGATCAAGGTGGTCCATGTGGAGGTGGAGGTATCTTGATGCTGAGGTATCCCCAGGATCAAGGTATTCCTGGGGATGAATGTACTCTTGATATCAAGGTACATGTCCATCAAGGTGCATGTACAGGATCCTGGGAATGAAGAAAGTCCAACAGAAAAAACCCAATTTTAAAAGTAGAAGAGAAATAATTTTCTTGATTCAAAAAGTACTCAAGGAAGGTTCCTTGATGTTGGTGAGGGGCTCTTGATTTAGGGCCCCTCAAGGAAGGTTCCTTGATGTTGGTGAGGAGCTCTTGATTTAGGACCCCTCAAGGAAGGTTCCTTGATGTTGGTGAGGGGCTCTTGATTTAGGACCCCTCAAGGAAGGTTCCTTGATGTTGGTGAGGGGCTCTTGATTTAGGGCCCCTCAAGGAAGGTTCCTTGATGTTGGTGAGGGGCTCTTGATTTAGGACCCCTCAAGGAAGGTTCCTTGATGTTGGCGAGGAGCTCTTGATTTAGGGCCCCTCAAGGAAGGTTCCTTGATGTTGGTGAGGGGCTCTTGATTTAGGACCCCTCAAGGAAGGTTCCTTGATGTTGGTGAGGGGCTCTTGATTTAGGGCCCCTCAAGGAAGGTTCCTTGATGTTGGTGAGGGGCTCTTGATTTAGGGCCCCTCAAGGAAGGTTCCTTGATGTTGGTGAGGGGCTCTTGATTTAGGGCCCCTCAATGAAGGTTCCTTGATGTTGGTGAGGGGCTCTTGATTTAGGGCCCCTCAAGGAAGGTCCCTTGATGTTGGTGAGGGGCTCTTGATTTAGGGCCCCTCAAGGAAGGTTCCTTGATGTTGGTGAGGGGCTCTTGATTTAGGGCCCCTCAAGGAAGGTTCCTTGATGTTGGTGAGAGGCTCTTGATTTAGGGCCCCTCAAGAAAGGTTCCTTGATGTTGGTGAGGGGCTCTTGATTTAGGGCCCCTCAAGGAAGGTTCCTTGATGTTGGTGAGGGGCTCTTGATTTAGGACCCCTCAAGGAAGGTTCCTTGATGTTGGTGAGGGGCTCTTGATTTAGGACCCCTCAAGGAAGGTTCCTTGATGTTGGTGAGGGGCTCTTGATTTAGGACCCCTCAAGGAAGGTTCCTTGATGTTGGTGAGGGGCTCTTGATTTAGGACCCCTCAAGGAAGGTTCCTTGATGTTGGTGAGAGGCTCTTGATTTAGGGCCCCTCAAGGAAGGTTCCTTGATGTTGGTGAGGGGCTCTTGATTTAGGGCCCCTCAAGGAAGGTTCCTTGATGTTGGTGAGGGGCTCTTGATTTAGGGCCCCTCAAGGAAGGTTCCTTGATGTTGGTGAGGGGCTCTTGATTTAGGACCCCTCAATGAAGGTTCCTTGATGTTGGTGAGGGGCTCTTGATTTAGGGCCCCTCAAGGAAGGTTCCTTGATGTTGGTGAGGGGCTCTTGATTTAGGGCCCCTCAAGGAAGGTTCCTTGATGTTGGTGAGGGGCTCTTGATTTAGGGCCCCTCAAGGAAGGTTCCTTGATGTTGGTGAGGGGCTCTTGATTTAGGGCCCCTCAAGGAAGGTTCCTTGATGTTGGTGAGGGGCTCTTGATTTAGGGCCCCTCAAGGAAGGTTCCTTGATGTTGGTGAGGGGCTCTTGATTTAGGGCCCCTCAAGGAAGGTTCCTTGATGTTGGTGAGGGGCTCTTGATTTAGGGCCCCTCAAGGAAGGTTCCTTGATGTTGGTGAGGGGCTCTTGATTTAGGGCCCCTCAAGGAAGGTTCCTTGATGTTTGTGAGGGGCTCTTGATTTAGGGCCCCTCAAGGAAGGTTCCTTGATGTTGGTGAGGGGCTCTTGATTTAGGGCCCCTTGATTTAGGGCCCCTCAAGGAAGGTTCCTTGATGTTGGTGAGGGGCTCTTGATTTAGGGCCCCTCAAGGAAGGTTCCTTGATGTTGGTGAGGGGCTCTTGATTTAGGGAATTGGATCTGTGCTCCAGTTCCCCAAATTAAGCCTGAATGCCTTCCACATCCCCCCCCCCCCCCAGGCGCTGTGTAATCCTCCGGGTTTAGCGCTTCCCCCTTGATTGTAATAATAATAATCAGGCAGCCAAGACATTATTATTATAATCAAGGGGGAAGCGCTAAACCCAGAGGAGTATACAGCGCCTTGGGGAGGATGTGTTTTGTTAATTAATATTTACTACCTGCCCATTATTTCATTTTATAAACTTGTAAAAACTGTGACGTTCTGATTATTATTATTATTATTATAATCAAGAGCCCCTCACCAACATCAAGGAACCGTCCTTGAGGGGAGTGACGTTCTGAGGCCTGACAAATAACTATTTATCAAGGGAAATGTTTTTTGAGAATAAAAGAAGAGAAATATTTTCCTATTGTCTTGATTCAAAAATGTACTTAGAAGCAGCCAGTACATGTGTGCCACCCTCTGCAGCAGCCAGTACATGTGTGCCACCCTCTGCAGCAGCCAGTACATGTGTGCCACCCTCTGCAGCAGCCAGTACATGTGTGCCACCCTCTGCAGCAGCCAGTACATGTGTGCCACCCTCTGCAGCAGCCAGTACATGTGTGCCACCCTCTGCAGCAGCCAGTACATGTGTGCCACCCTCTGCAGCAGCCAGTACATGTGTGCCACCCTCTGCAGCAGCCAGTACATGTGTGCCACCCTCTGCAGCAGCCAGTACATATGTGCCACCCTCTGCAGCAGCATCAGGTGCTCCTGGCACTCAAATGTGTCTGTGTATCTAAGGTTGACACTAATTGTAACTGATTCTGTCATCCATAAATGCTCTCAACTCGTTAAGTATAAATTGTGTCATGCTTGTGTCAGAAGCCAGACACAGGTATGGTAGGATTGTAGACAGTGGAGTCCGAGTGCACATGCTGTGTCAGAAGCCAGACACAGGTATGGTAAGATTGTGGACAGTGGAGTCAGAGTGCACATGCTGTGTCAGAAGCCAGACACAGATATGGTAAGATTGTAGACAGTGGAGTCCGAGTGCACATGCTGTGTCAGAAGCCAGACACAGGTATGGTAAGATTGTGGACAGTGGAGTCAGAGTGCACATGCTGTGTCAGAAGCTAGACACAGGTATGGTAAGATTGTGGACAGTGGAGTCAGAGTGCACATGCTGTGTCAGAAGCTAGACACAGGTATGGTAAGATTGTGGACAGTGGAGTCAGAGTGCACATGCTGTGTCAGAAGCTAGACACAGGTATGGTAAGATTGTGGACAGTGGAGTCAGAGTGCACATGCTGTGTCAGAAGCCAGACACAGGTATGGTAAGATTGTGGACAGTGGAGTCAGAGTGCACATGCTGTGTCAGAAGCTAGACACAGGTATGGTAGGATTGTGGACAGTGGAGTCAGAGTGCACATGCTGTGTCAGAAGCTAGACACAGGTATGGTAGGATTGTGGACAGTGGAGTCCGAGTGCACATGCTGTGTCAGAAGCCAGACACAGGTATGGTAGGATTGTGGACAGTGGAGTCCGAGTGCACATGCTGTGTCAGAGTGCACATGCTGTGTCCGAGTGCACATGCTGTGGATTCCATCTCACATTGGTCTTCAGATACATGATAGAACTGATAAATTGGCTAAGTTGTTATGCTTTCAAAGAGGGAGGCGCTGAATGAGAGTTTTAATGTCATTGACTGTGATGGGGTTGAATCAAGTTGTATGTACCTGTCAGGTGACGTTAGGTGTGTGTGTGTGTGTGTGTGTGTGTGTGTGTGTGTGTGTGTGTGTGTGTGTGTGTGTGTGTGTGTGTGTGTGTGTGTGTGTGGCAGAATGTTTGGTTGTGGGGGGTGTGGGTGGAAAATATTCTCCCATATATTCTTAAATATGTTTGTGGGTCGGTGATGTGTTCGAATTTGCTGTTGTTGGCGTTACCTCGGATTCTGTTAATGAAGTTCCAGAAAGTTTTGGGGTTTTATGCGTTGCTCATTTGCCTGATGAATGAGCCCAGCCCAGTGAGTGTTGTGACCCAGCTCTTGGCTCTGAAGTATGTTGTTCCTGAGGTATGTGAGGTCCTGTCTTAATTGGTTGAATCTGTGTTGAGGCGGAAGAGGTTGTGGTAGCATGTTGAGGAGTCTCTGTTGTTCTGATTGAGGGTTTGAGTATCTTCTGGTGTGTGTTCTTCTGGTGTGTGTTCTTCTGGTGTCTGTTCTTCTGGTGTGTGTTCTTCTGGTGTGTGTTCTTCTGGTATCTGTACTTCTGGTGTGTGTTCTTCTGGTGTGTGTTCTTCTGGTGTCTGTTCTTCTGGTGTGTGTTCTTCTGGTGTCTGTTCTTCTGGCGTGTGTTCTTCTGGTGTGTGTTCTTCTGGTATCTGTACTTCTGGTGTCTGTTCTTCTGGTGTGTGTTCTTCTGGTGTCTGTTCTTCTGGTGTGTGTTCTTCTGGTGTCTGTTCTTCTGGTGTCTGTTCTTCTGGTGTGTGTTCTTCTGGTGTGTGTTCTTCTGGTGTCTGTTCTTCTGGTGTGTGTTCTTCTGGTGTCTGTTCTTCTGGTGTCTGTTCTTGTGGGTATTGCAGTATTAGTTGCTCGTGTTATTGTCTGAAGGATGAGGTCGAGTTGTCGATATCTGTAGTTGGTTTGGTGTTGTAGTTGAGGTTGGTGTTGGCAATGGTGTTTTTGAGACTCCCAATCAGCCTTCTTGTATGCTAGTGTTGGTGTTGTAGGAATACATATTGCGTTTGTCGAGATATGTAGGATAATGGGTCAGATCCAGTGATGGGGCCAGTTATACCCCACCGTCAAACTACGATAGTTTATAGTATGAATTAGTCTGCCCGAAATACCTAGGCCTGATAGTGGCCTAATTTGTAATTAAAATTTTATAATATGCAAACCACACATTGTAATCTTTAGAGAAATAAACATTTCAGTCTGAGCCTGGATAATGTGGACTCCTGGATAATGTGGACTCCTGGATAATGTGGACTCCTGGATAATGTGGACTCCTGGATAATGTCAGTCAGTGTTGTGTCAAGCAGAGAAGCAGACGTTTCTACACACCTACTCTTTATAACCGTACACGTTACCAGTGGTGTAGTATATTTTACTTCACTGTGTGTACACATATATTGTAATTAGGTCATGATGGGTGATAGAGGCAGCAGTTGTGCCTCAATATGGAAATTTTTGTCCCGGACTTACTGTCAGAATTTTGTACAATCATGTATCATGTCAAAACAAACTTGTTATTATTCAGAGGAGGTGCCTTGATGTCGGCCAGGGGCTCTAGATCCAAGGAACTTGACTTGTGCTCCCCTTCCTTGGATCAAACCTGAATTCCTCCCATTAAGTTTAGGCACAGGTACACATAGGTACAATTATCATACATAGTGTAAATTGTGTTTAATATCATGAGTACAAGTATTACAAGCCAGGAGTCCAAATGGCCTGTTATCCTGGGTGTAAAGGAAGCAAAATAAACAAAGGTTTTGACTTGTATTATCCTTCACCAATTTAGAACGGCAATATGTACACTATATACAGTGATAGGTATCAGTGCACTCCACGGTAAGCAAGGCAAAATAGAAGCCACAAGAGAGCAGACCGTGCTTCAACCAGCTCTGGAATGGGAATGACAAGGGCAGACAGGAGAGTGGTACCCACATAACCTCTGCTATTGCCAAAACCATCTTATTGGCTGGAACCTAGGTACTAGTTGAACGACGGGGCCCCATCATCAACTTAGTCACCTGGTTCGCTGGTTGGGGGAGATAGCCTGTAAATGAGGATGTGTACATGCGCCGAATAAAGGTTACGTACTCTTTGCATGCCACAGCAAGTGAGGTCTTCTCCATTTGTTGGTTATAAGGTGGTATGTTGAAGAGGGGGGAGTCTTAAATGTCTGCTTCACACGCAATTTTTTAAATAAAATATAAAAGAAAAGTGTAAATTACCCAGGATAACGAAAAAAAGGTCACTTGTTTCCATTAGGGTCCTTGTGTTGTGGGATTCCTATACCTGGAGTTTACCTGGAGAGAGTTCCGGGGGTTGAGGATCCCTAGCTTTATTGACAAGCTATTTACAGGTTAAGGATTCCTAATTTTATTGACGAGCTAAGAGCTGTTACCTACATCAGCTCATTTGAAAGCATTTTTATTGTTATGAGACATACAAGTACGGAACAGGATGAAGTTGGAGCCATCTGTGTGCCAGCATTTTCATTTGCTCAACTGACTTTATCTCGTTGACATCATTATGCTGTACGAATGTGTTCCATACGCGAGTATATATGATATATATATATGGGTATATATGATCTCAGATGGAGTGATGTTCTGGAGAAGGGTACAGCCAAAGTGAAGTTGCTGCTTTCTGCCCGTCATGTGGCATAAAAGCTTGTTTCACGCTGTCCTCGAAGTGGATCCAAGTGTGGTACTTTGACAATATAGGCCTTGTACATAACAGTAAGGCCACCCACATCCCTCCTATGTTGAAGGCTCTGCTGAAATGACAGATCTATCCAGGATGGGTCCAGGCAAGAGATGAGACGTCTTGCTCTGTTCTCTACTCTGTCAAGCAGTCGCAGATGAGAGGGGAAGGGGCAGGCAAACCAAGAAAGTGGAGCATACTCAAGGTGTGAGCGTACTAGTGCCTCGTACAGAATCTTGCAACCCCTACTGTCAAGCAGATGCGAGATACGGCGAAGTGCTGTAAGCTTCCTGGCTGCCCTGTTTGCAAGATTTACAACATGGTTCTTCATGGTTAGTTTGGAGTCAAATTTCACCCCAAGATAAGATTTCGTTCGGATTTTTAACCCCGGAGGGTTAGCCACCCAGGATAACCCAAGAAAGTCGGTGCGTCATCGAGGACTGTCTAACTTATTTCCATTGGGGTCCTTAATCTTGTCCCCCAGGATGCGCCCCACACCAGTCGACTAACACCCAGGTACCTATTTGCTGCTAGGTGAACAGGACAACAGGTGTAAGGAAACGTGTCGAATGTTTCCACCCGCCGGGAATCGAACCCGGGCCCTCCGTGTGTGAAGCGGGAGCTTTAGCCACCAGGCCACCGGGCCACCCAAGGATATCAACTTTTTCTCCAGGTGCCAACACCCTCCCATTCATCCTTACTACTGCACCAGCATTACCATCATGGTGCCTAGAGACCATCATTTGCGTTTTCTCAGGTGCAAATGTTACTTGCCATCTATTTCTCCAAGCTGATATAGCTCTCAGCTGGTGATTGATGTAGCTTAGAACAGCTGGCATTTCTTCTCTTGGATAAGTGAATGTCAGTGTACAGTCGTCTGCATATGTACGTGATTCTGGGATGAGAAGAAGAAGGTTGTTGAAGTAGACATTCCATAACAATGGTCCCAGCACACTTCCTTGTGGAACACTTGCACCAGTAGGATGTCTTGCTGACTTCTCTTCATCTTTTTAAAAAGACTGATTTCTTCTTCCTTCACCAACGATGATTTGGGATGAAATGTACCTTGATGTCAGGAGTACCTTATTTATGAGGATCTTCTTCCTGTACCTTGTTCTCATGGTTACCTTGATCCTCAGGATCCTCTGTATGCACCTTTAAGTCAGGGTTACCTTGATCTTGAGGATCCTTTACATGTACTTTCATGTCCAAAACCCTCAAAATGCACCTTGATCCTCAGGATGTCAGGATTACTGTCATCCTGAGGATGTCAGGATTACTGTCATCCTCAGGATCACCTGCAACTCTCTTCATTTCAAGACACCTTAATATGACCTACATGAAATTAGGACCTTGATTCCGAGAATCATCTACGTGTACCTTGATATCTGTTTAACACCAGTGTTAAACACGCGTTAAACATCAGCGTTAAACACCAGCGTTAAACACCAGCGTTAAACACCAGCGTTAAACACCAGCGTTAAACACCAGCGTTAAACACCAGCGTTAAACACCAGCGTTAAACACCAGGGTTAAACACCAGCGTTAAACACCAGCGTTAAACACCAGCGTTAAACACCAGCGTTAAACACCAGCGTTAAACACTAGCGTTAAACACCAGCGTTAAACACCAGCGTTAAACACCAGCGTTAAACACCAGCGTTAAACACCAGCAATAAACACCAGCGTTAAACACCAGGGTTAAACACCAGCGTTAAACACCAGCGTTAAACACCAGCGTTAAACACCAGCGTTAAACACCAGCGTTAAACACCAGCGTTAAACACCAGCGTTAAACACCAGCGTTAAACGCCAGCGTTAAACGCCAACGTTAAACACCAGCGTTAAACACCAGCGTTAAACACCAACCTTAAACACCAGCGTTAAACACCAGTGTTAAACACCAGCGTTAAACACCAGCGTTAAACGCCAGCGTTAAACGCCAACGTTAAACACCAGCATTAAACACCAGCGTTAAACACCAACCTTAAACACCAGCGTTAAACACCAGTGTTAAACACCAGCGTTAAACGCCAGCGTTAAACACCAGCGTTAAACACCAGGGTTAAACACCAGGGTTAAACACCAGGGTTAAACACCAGCGTTAAACACCAGCGTTAAACACCAGCGTTAAACGCCAGCGTTAAACGCCAGCGTTAAACACCAGCTTTAAACACCAGCGTTAAACACCAACCTTAAACACCAGCGTTAAACAACAGCGTTAAACAACAGCGATAAACACCAGCGTTAAACACCAACCTTAAAAACAAGCGTTAAACGCCAGCGTTAAACACCAGCGTTAAACACCAGGGTTAAACACCAGGGTTAAACTCCAGGGTTAAACACCAGCGTTAAACACCAGCGTTAAACACCAGCGTTAAACACCAGCGTTAAACACTAGCGTTAAACACCAGCGATAAACACCAGCGATAAACACCAGAGATAAACACCAGCGTTAAACACCAGCGTTAAACAGCAACCTTAAACACCAGCGTTAAACACCAGCGTTAAACAACAGCGATAAACACCAGCGTTAAACACCAACCTTAAAAACAAGCGATAAACACCAGCGTTAAACACCAGCGTTAAACACCAACCTTAAACACAAGTGTTAAACACCAGCGTTAAACACCAGCGTTAAACACCAACCTTAAACACCAGCGTTAAATACCATCGTTAAACACAAGTGTTAAACACCAGCGTTAAACACCAGCGTTAAACACAAGTGTTAAACACCAGCATTAAACACAAGTGTTAAACACCAGCGTTAAACACCAGCGTTAAACACAAGTGTTAAACACAAGTGTTAAACACCAGCGTTAAACACAAGTGTTAAACACCAGCGTTAAACACAAGTGTTAAACACCAGCGTTAAACACCAGTGTTAAAAACCAGTGCTAAACACCAGCGTTAAACACCAGCGTTAAGCACCAGTGTTAAACACCATCCTTAAACACCAGCGTTAAACACCAGCGTTAAACACCAACCTTAAACACCAGCGTTAAACACCAGCGTTAAACACCAACCTTAAACACCAGCGTTAAACACCAGCGTTAATCACCAGCGTTAATCACCAGCGTTAAACACCAGCGTTAAACACCAGCGTTAAACACCAGCGTTAACACCAGCGTTAAAAACCAACCTTAAACACCAGGGTCAAACAGCAGCGTTAAACACCAGCCTTAAACACCAGCGTTAAACACCAACCTTAAACACCAGAGTTAAATACCAGCGTTAAACACAAACCTTAAACACCAGCGTTAAACACCTGCGTTAATACCAGCGTTAAACACCAACCTTAAACACTAACCTTAAACACCAGCGTTAAACACCAGCGTTAAACACCAGCGTTAAACACTAACCTTAAACACCAGCGTTAAACACCAGCCTTAAACACCAACCTTAAACACCAGCGTTAAACACAAGCCTTAAACACCAACCTTAAACACCAGCGTTAAACACCAGTGTTAAACACCAACCTTAAACACCAGCTTTAAACACCAGCGTTAAACACGAGCATTAAACACCAGCGTTAAACACCAGCGTTAAACACCAATGTTAAACACCAGCATTAAACACCAGCATTAAACACCAGCGTTAAACACCAGCCTTAAACACAAGAGTTAAACACAAGAGTTAAACACAAGAGTTTAACACAAGAGTTAAACACAAGAGTTAAACACCAGCGTTAAACAACAGCGTTAAACACCAGCGTTAAACACAAGTTTTAAACACCAGCGTTAAACACCAGCGTTAAACACCAGCGTTAAACACCAGCGTTAAACACCAGCGTTAAACACCAGCGTTAAACACCAGCGATAAACACTAGCGTTAAACACCAGCGTTAAACACCAACCTTAAACACCCGCGATAAACACCAGCGCTAAACATCAGCGTTAAACACCAGCGTTAAACACCAGCGATAAACACCAGCGTTAAGCACCAGCGTTAAACACCAACCTTAAACACCCGCGTTAAACACCCGCGTTAAACACCAGCGCTACACACCAGCGTTAAACACCAGCGTTAAACACCAACCTTAAACACCAGCGATAAACACCAGCGTTAAACAACAGCGATAAACACCAGCGTTAAACACCAGTGTTAAACACCAGCGTTAAACACCAACCGTAAACACCAGCGTTAAACACCAGCGTTAACACCAGCGTTAAAAACCAACCTTAAACACCAGGGTCAAACACCAGCGTTAAACACCAGCGTTAAACACCAATTTTTAACACCAGCGTTAAACACCAGCGTTAAACACCAGCTTTAAAAACCAGCGATAAACACCAACCTTAAACACCAGAGTTAAACACCAGAGTTAAATACCAGCGTTAAACACAAACCTTAAACACCAGCGTTAAACAACAGCGATAAACACCAGCGTTAAACACCAGAGTTAAATACCGGCGTTAAACACAAACCTTAAACACCAGCGTTAAACACCAGCGTTAAACAAACCTTAAACACCAGCGTTAAACACCACCGTTAAACACCAGCGTTAAACACCAACCTTAAACACCAGCGTTAAACACCAGCGTTAAACACCAGCGTTAAATACCAGCGTTAAACACCAGCGTTAAATACCAGCGTTAAATACCAGTGTTAACCACCAGCGTTAAACACCAGTGTAAAACACCAACCTTAAACACCAGCGTTAAACACCAGCGTTAAACACCAGCGTTAAACACCAGCGTTAAACACCAGCGTTAAACACCAGCGTTAAACACCAACCTTAAACACCAGCGTTAAACACCAGCGTTAAACTCCAGCGTTAAACACCAGCGTTAAACACCAACCTTAAACACCAACCTTAAACACCAGCGTTAAACACCAGCGATAAACACCAGCGTTAAACACCAGCGTTAAACACCAACCTTAAACACCAACCTTAAACACCAACCTTAAACACCAGCGTTAAACACCAGCGTTAAACACCAGTGTAAAACACCAACCTTAAACACCAGCGTTAAACACCAGCGTTAAACACCAGCGTTAAACACCAACCTTAAACACCAGCGTTAAACACCAGCGTTAAACACCAGCGTTAAAAACCAGCGTTAAACACCAGCGTTAAAAAATATCCTTAAACACCAGCGTTAAACACCAACCATAAACACCAGCGTTAAACACCAGTGTAAAACACCAGTGTAAAACACCAGCGTTGAACACCATCATTAAACACAAGTGTAAAACACCAGCGTTAAACACCATCATTAAATACCAGCGTTAAACGCCAACCTTAAACAACAGCGTTAAATACCAGCGTTGAACACCAGGGTTAAACACCAGTGTTAAATGCCAGCGTTAAATACCAGCGTTAAACACCAGCGTTAAACACCAGCGTTAAACACCATCATTAAATACCAGCGTTAAACGCCAACCTTAAACAACAGCGTTAAATACCAGCGTTGAACACCAGGGTTAAACACCAGTGTTAAATGCCAGCGTTAAATAATAGCGTTAAACACCAGCGTTAAATACCAGCGTTAAACACGAGTTAAACACCAGCGTTAAACACCAGCGTTAAACACAAGTGTTAAACACAAGTGTAAAACACCAGCGTTAAACACCAGAGTTAAACACCAGCATTAAACACCAGCGTTAAACACCAGCGTTAAACACCAGCGTTAAACACCAGCGTTAAACACCAGCGTTAAACACTAACCTTAAACACCAGTGTTAAACACCAGCGTTATACACCAGCGTTAAACACCAGCGTTAAACACCAGTGCTAAACACCAACCTTAAACACCAGCGTTAAACACCGGCGTTAAACACCAACCTTAAACACCAGCGTTAAACACCAGCGTTAATCACCAGCGTTAAACACTAACCTTAAACACCAGCGTTAAACACCGGCGTTAAACACCAACCTTAAACACCAGCGTTAAACACCAGGGTCAAACACCAGCGTTAAACACCAATTTTTAACACCAGCGTTAAACACCAACCTTAAACACCAGAGTTAAATACCAGCGTTAAACACAAACCTTAAACACCAGCGTTAAACACCAGCGTTAAACACCAGCGTTAAACACCAACCTTAAACATCAGCGTTAAACACCAGCGTTAAACACAAACCTTAAACACCAGCGTTAAACACCAGCGTTAAACACCAGCGTTAAACACCAGCGTTAAACACCAGCGTTAAACACAAACCTTAAACACCAGCGTTAAACACCAGCGTTAAACACCAGCTTTAAACACAAGCGTTAAACACCAGCGTTAAACACCAGTGTTAAACACCAGCGTTAAACACCAGCGTTAAACACCAGCGTTAAACACCAGCGTTAAACACCAGCGTTAAACACCAGCGTTAAACACCAGCGTTAAACACCAGCGTTAAACACCAGCGTTAAACACCAGCGTTAAACACCAGCGTTAAACACCAGTGTTAAACACCAGCGTTAAACACCAGCGTTAAACACCAGCGTTAAACACCAGCGTTAAACACCAGCGTTAAACACCAGCGTTAAACACCAGCGTTAAACACCAGCGTTAAACACCAGCGTTAAACACCAGCGTTAAACACCAGCGTTAAACACCAACCTTAAACACCAGCGTTAAACACCAGCGTTAAACACCAGCGTTAAACACCAGCGTTAAACACCAGCGTTAAACACCAGCGTTAAACACCAGCGTTAAACACCAGCGTTAAACACCAGCGTTAAACACCAACGTTAAACACCAACGTTAAACACCAACGTTTAACACCAACGTTAAACACCAACGTTAAACACCAGCGTTAAACACCAGCGTTAAACACCAGCGTTAAACACCAGCGTTAAACACCAGCGTTAAACACCAGCCTCAAACACCAGCGTTAAACACCAGCGTTAAACACCAGCGTTAAACACCAGCGTTAAACACCAGCGTTAAACGCCAGCGTTAAACACCAGCGTTAAATACCAGCGTTAAACACCAACCTTAAACACCAGCGTTAAACACAAGCGTTAAATACCAGCGTTAAATACCAGTGTTAAACACCAACGTTAAACACCAGCGTTAAACACCAGCGTTAAACACCAGCGTTAAACACCAGCGTTAAACACCAGTGTTAAACACCAGCGTTAAACACCAACGTTAAACACCAGCGTTAAACACCAGCGTTAAACACCAACGTTAAACACCAGTGTTAAACACCAACCTTAAACACCAGTGTTAAACACCAGCGTTAAACACCAACGTTAAACACCAACATTTAACACCAGCGATAAACACAAGCGTTAAACACCAGCGTTAAACACCAGTCTTAAACACCAACCTTAAACACCAGCGTTAAACACCAGCGTTAAACACCAGCGTTAAACACCAGCGTTAAAAAATATCCTTAAACACCAGCGTTAAACACCAGCGTTAAACACCAACCTTAAACACCAGCGTTAAACACTAGCGTTAAACACCAACCATAAACACCAGCGTTAAACAGCAGCGTTAAACACCAGCGTTAACCACCAGCGTTAAACAACAGCGTCATACACCAACCTTAAACACCAGCGTTAAACACCAGCGTTAAACGCAAACCTTAAACACTAGCGTTAAACAACAGCGTTAAACAACAGCGTTAAACAACAGCGTTAAACACCAACCATAAACACCAGCGTTAAACACCAGCGTTAAACGCCAACCTTTAACAGCAGCGTTAAACACCAGCGTTAAACACCAGCGTTAAACACAAGTGTTAAACACAAGCGATAAACACCAGAGTTAAACACCAGTGTTAAACAACCAGCATTAAACACCAGCGTTAAACACCAGCGTTAAACACCAGCGTTAAACACTAACCTTAAACACCAGTGTTAAACACCAGCGTTATACACCAGCGTTAAACACCAGCGTTAAACACCAGTGCTAAACACCAACCTTAAACACCAGCGTTAAACACCAGCGTTAAACACTAGCGTTAAACACCAGCCTTAAACACCAGCGTTAAACACTAACCTTAAACACTAGCGTTAAACACCAGCGTTAAACACCAACCTTAAACACCAGCGTTAAACACCAGCGTTAAACACCAGCGTTAAACACCAGCGTTAAACACCAGCGTTTACACCAGCGTTAAACACCAACCTTAAATACCAGCGTTAAACAACAGCATTAAACACCAACATTAAACACCAGAGTTAAACACCAGCGTTAAACACCAGCGTTAAACACCAATCTTAAACACCAGCGTTTAACACCAGCGTTAAACACCAGCGTTAAACACCAGCGTTAAACACCAACCTTAAACATCAGCGTTAAACACCAGCTTTAAACACAAACCTTAAACACCAGCGTTAAACACTAGCGTTAAACACCAACCTTAAACATCAGCGTTAAACACCAGCGTTAAACATCAGCGTTAAACACCAACCTTAAACACCAGCGTTAAACACCGGCGTTAAACACCAGCGTTAAACAGAAGCTTTAAACACCAGCGTTAAACACCAACCTTAATCACCAGCGATAAACACCAGCGTTAAACACCAGCGTTAAACACCAACCTTAAACACCAACGATAAACACCAGCGTTAAACACCAGCGTTAAACACCAACCTTAAACACCAGTGTTAAACAGAAGCTTTAAACACCAACCTTAAACACCAGCGTTAAACACCAGCGTTAAACACCAGCGTTAAACACCAGCGTTAAACACCAGCGTTAAACACCAGCGTTAAACACCAGCGTTAAACACCAGCGTTAAACACAAACCTTAAACACCAGCGATAAACACCAGCGTTAAACACCAGCGTTAAACACCAACCTTAAACACCAACGATAAACACCAGCGTTAAACACCAGCGTTAAACACCAACCTTCAACACCAACCTTAAACACCAGCGTTAAACACCAGCGTTAAACTCCAGCGTTAAACACCAGCGTTAAACACCAGCGTTAAACACCAACCTTAAACATCAGCGTTAAACACCAGCTTTAAACACAAACCTTAAACACCAGCGTTAAACACTAGCGTTAAACACCAACCTTAAACATCAGCGTTAAACACCAGCGTTAAACACAAACCTTAAACACCAGCGTTAAACACCGGCGATAAACACCAACCTTAAACACCAGCGTTAAACACCAGCGTTAAACAGAAGCGTTAAACACCAATCTTAAACACCTCCGTTCAACACCAGCCTTAAACACCAGCGTTAAACACCAACATTTAACACCAGCGATAAACACAAGCGTTAAACACCAGCGTTAAACACCAGCGTTAAACACCAGCGTTAAACACCAGCCTTAAACACCAGCGTTAAACACCAACCTTAAACACCAGCGTTAAACACCAGTGTTAAACACCAACCTTAAACACCAGTGTTAAACACCAGCGTTAAACACCAACGTTAAACACCAGCGTTAAACACCAGCGTTAAACACCAACCTTAAACACCAGCGTTAAACACCGGCGTTAAACACCAGCGTTAAACACTAACCTTGATCACCAGCGTTAAACACCAGCATTAAACACCAACCTTAAACACCAGCGTTAAACACCAGCGTTAAACACAAACCTTAAACTCCAGCGATAAACACCAGCGTTAAACACCAGCGTTAAACACCAGCGTTAAACACCTGTGCTAAACACCAGCGTTAACCACAAGCGTTAAACACAAGCGTTAAACAACAGCGTTAAACACCAGCGTTAAACACCGACATTAAACACCAGCGTTAAACATCAGCGTTAAACACCAGCGTTAAACACCAGTGTTAAACACCAGAGTTAAACACCAGCGTTAAACACCAGCGTTAAACACCAGCGTTAAACACCAGCGTTAAACACCAACCTTAAACACTAACCTTAAACACTAGCGTTAAACACCAGCGTTAAACACCAACCTTAAACACCCGCGTTAAACACCAGCGTTAAGCACCAGCGTTAAACACCAGCGTTAAACACCAGCGTTAAACACCAGTGCTAAACACCAGCGTTAAACACAAGCGTTAAACACAAGCGTTGAATAACAGCGTTAAACACCAGCGTTAAACACCGACCTTGAACACCAGCGTTAAACACCAGCGTTAAACACCAGCGTTAAACACCAGCGTTAAACACCAGCGTTAAACACCAGCGTTAAACACCAGCATTAAACACTAACCTTAAACACTAGCGTTAAACACCAGCGTTAAACACCAACCTTAAACACCAGCGTTAAACACCAGCGTTAAAAACCAGCGTTAAACACCAACCTTAAACACCAGCGTTAAACACCAGCATTAAACACCAAGATTAAACACAAGCGTTAAACACCAGCGTTAAACACCAGCGTTAAACACCAACCATAAACACCAGCGTTAAACCCCAGCGTTAAACACCAGCGCTAAACACCAGCGTTAAACACCAACCTTAAACATCAGCGTTAAATACCAGCGTTAAACACAAACCTTAAACACCAGCGTTAAACACCAGCGTTAAACACCAGCGTTAAACACCAACCTTAAACACCATCCTTTAACACCAGCGTTAAACAATAGCGTTAAACACCAGCGTTAAACACCAGCGTTAAACATCAAGCTTGAACACCAGCGTTAAACACCAGCGTTAAACACCAACCTTAAACACCAGCGTTAAACACCGGCGTTAAACACCAACCTTAAACACCAGCGTTAAACACCGGCGATAAACACCAACCTTAAACACCAGCGTTAAACACCAGCGTTAAACAGAAGCGTTAAACACCAATCTTAAACACCACCGTTAAACACCAGCCTTAAACACCAGCGTTAAACACCAGCGTTAAACACCAACATTTAACACCAGCGATAAACACAAGCGTTAAACACCAGCGTTAAACACCAGCGTTAAACACCAGCGTTAAACACCAGCGTTAAACACCAGCGTTAAACACCAGCGTTAAACACCAACCTTAAACACCAGCGTTAAACACCAGCGTTAAACACCAACGTTAAACACCAGTGTTAAACACCAACCTTAAACACCAGTGTTAAACACCAGCGTTAAACACCAACGTTAAACACCAGCGTTAAACATCAGCGTTAAACACCAACCTTAAACACCAGCGTTAAACACCGGCGTTAAACACCAGCGTTAAACACGAACCTTGAACACCAGCGTTAAACACCAGCGTTAAACGCCAACCTTAAACACCAGCGTTAAACACCAGCGGTAAACACCAACCTTAAACACCAGCGATAAACACCAGCGTTAAACACCAGCGTTAAACACCAGCGTTAAACACCAGTGTTAAACACCAACCTTAAACACCAGCGTTAAACACCAGCGTTAAACACAAGAGTTAAACATCAGCGTTAAACACCAGCGTTAAACACCAGCGTTAAACACCAGTGCTAAACACCAGCGTTAAACACAAGCGTTAAACACAAGCGTTAAACAACAGCGTTAAACACCAGCGTTAAACACCGACCTTAAACACAAGCGTTAAACACCAGCGTTAAACACCAGCGTTAAACACTAGCGTTAAACACCAGCCTTAAACACCAGCGTTAAACACTAACCTTAAACACTAGCGTTAAACACCAGCGTTAAACACCAACCTTAAACACCAGCGTTAAACACCAGCGTTAAACACCAGCGTTAAACACCAGCGTTAAACACCAACCTTAAACACCAGCGTTAAACACCAGCATTAAACACCAACATTAAACACCAGCGTTAAACACCAGCGTTAAACACCAGCGTTAAACACCAACCATAAACACCAGCGTTAAACACCAGCGTTAAACACCAGCGTTAAACACCAGCGTTAAACACCAACCTTAAACACCAGCGTTAAACACCAGCGTTAAACATCAAGCTTGAACAACAGCGTTAAACACCAGCGTTAAACACCAACCTTAAACACCAGCGTTAAACACCGGCGTTAAACACCAACCTTAAACACCAGCGTTAAACACCGGCGATAAACACCAACCTAAAACACCAGCGTTAAACACCAGCGTTAAACACCGGCGATAAACACCAACCTTAAACACCAGCGTTAAACATTAGCGTTAAAAAGAAGCGTTAAACACCAATCTTAAACACCTCCGTTAAACACCAGCCTTAAACACCAGCTTTAAACACAAGCGTTAAACACCAACATTTAACACCAGCGATAAACACAAGCGTTAAACACCAGCGTTAAACACCAGCGTTAAACACCAGCGTTAAACACCAGCGTTAAACACCAGCGTTAAACACCAACCTTAAACACCAGCGTTAAACACCAGTGTTAAACACCAACCTTAAACACCAGAGTTAAACACCAGCGTTAAACACCAACGTTAAACACCAGCGTTAAACACCAGCGTTAAACACCAACCTTAAACACCAGCGTTAAACACCGGCGTTAAACACCAGCGTTAAACACTAACCTTGAACACCAGCGTTAAACACCAGTGTTAAACAGAAGCTTTAAACACCAACCTTAAACACCAGCGTTAAACACCAGCGTTAAACACCAGCGTTAAACACCAGCGTTAAACACCAGCGTTAAACACCAGCGTTAAACACCAGCGTTAAACACCAGCGTTAAACACGAGCGTTAAACACGAGCGTTAAACACCAACCTTAAACACCAGCGATAAACACCAGCGTTAAACACCAGCGTTAAACACCAGCGTTAAACACAAGAGTTAAACATCAGCGTTAAACACCAGCGTTAAACACCAGCGCTAAACACCAGCGTTAAACACAAGCGTTAAACACAAGCGTTAAACAACAGCGTTAAACACCAACCTTAAACACCAGTGCTAAACACCAGCGTTAAACACAAGCGTTAAACACAAGCGGTAAACAACAGCGTTAAACACCAGCGTTAAACACCGACCTTAAACACCAGCGTTAAACACCAGCGTTAAACACCAGCTTTAAACACCAGCGTTAAACACCAGCGTTAAACACAAACGTTAAACACCAGCGTTAAACACCAGCGTTAAACACCAGCGTTAAATACCAGCGTTAAACACTAACCTTAAACATCAGCGTTAAACACCAGCGTTAAACACTATCCTTAAACACCAGCGTTAAACACCAGCGTTAGACACCAGCGTTAAACACCAGCGTTAAACACTATCCTTAAACACCAGCGTTAAACACCAGCGTTAACACCAGCCCTAAACAAAAGCGTTAAACACCAGGGATAAACGCCAGCGTTAAACACCAGAGTTAAACACCAGCATAAAACACCAGCGTTAAACACCAACCTTAAACACCAGCGTTAAACACCAGCGTTAAACACATACCTTAAACACCAGCGTTAAACACTAGCGTTAAACACCAGCGTTAAGCACCAACCTTAAACACCAGCCTTAAACACCAGCGTTAAACACCAGCGTCTAACACCAGCGTTAAACACCAACCTTAAACACCAGCGTTAAACAACAGCGTTAAACAACAGCGTTAAATACCAGCGTTAAACACCAGCGTTAAACACCGACCTTTAACACGGACGTTAAACATCAGCGTTAAACACCAACCTTAAACACCAGCGTTAAACACCAGCATTAAACACCAGCGTTAAACACTAGCGTTAAACACCAGCGTTAAGCACCAACCTTAAACACCAGCCTTAAACACCAGCGTTAAACACCAGCGTCTAACACCAGCGCTAAACACCAGCGTTAAACACCAGCGTCTAACACCAGCGCTAAACACCAACCTTAAACACCAGCGTTAAACACCAGCGTTAAACAACAGCGTTAAACACCAGCGTTAAACACCAGCGTTAAACACCAGCGTTAAACACATGCGTTAAACACCAGCGTTAAACACCAGCGTTAAACACCAGCGTTAAACACCAGCGTTAAACACCAGGGTTAAACACCAGCGATAAACACCAGTGTTAAGCACCAGCGTTAAACACCAGCGTTAAACACCAGCGTTAAACACCAACGTTAAACACCAGCGTTAAACACCAGCGTTAAACACCAACCTTAAACACCAACGATAAACACCAGCGTTAAACACCAGCGTTAAACACCAACCTTAAACACCAACCTTAAACACCAGCGTTAAACACCAGCGTTAAACACCAGCGTTAAACACCAGCGTTAAACACCAGCGTTAAACACTAGCCTTAAACACCAGCGTTAAACACCAACGTTAAACACCAGTGTTAAACACCAGCGTTAAACATCAGCGTTAAACACCAGCGTTAAACACCAGCGTTAAACACCAGCGTTAAACACCAACCATAAACACCAGCGTTAAACACCAGAGTTAAACACCAACGTTAAACACCAGCGTTAAACACCAACCTTAAACACAAGCGTTAAACACCAGCGTTAAACACCAGCGTTAAACACCAGCGTTAAACACCAACCTTAAACATCAGCGTTAAACACCAGCGTTAAACACAATCTTAAACACCAGCGTTAAACACCATTGTTAAACACCAGCGTTAAACACCAGCGTTAAACACCAGCGTTAAACACCAACCTTAAACACCAGCGTTAAACACCAGCGTTAAACACCAGCGTTAAACACCAGCGTTAAACACCAACCTTAAACATCAGCGTTAAACACCAGCGTTAAACACCAACCTTAAACACCAGCGTTAAACACCAGCGTTAAACACCAACCTTAAACACCAGCGTTAAACACCAGCGTTAAACACCAGCGTTAAACACCGGCGATAAACACCAACCTTAAACACCAGCGTTAAACAGAAGCGTTAAACACCAATCTTAAACACCAGCGTTAAACACCAGCGCTAAACACCAGCGTTAAACACCAACCTTAAACACCAGCGTTAAACACCAGCGTTAAACACCAACGTTAAACACCAGCGTTAAACACCAGCGTTAAACACCAGCGTTAAACACCAGCGTTAAACACCAGCGTTAAACACCAGCGTTAAACACCAGCGTTAAACACCAGCGTTAAACACCAACCTTAAACACCAGCGTTAAACACCAGCGTTAAACACCAACGTTAAACACCAGCGTTAAACACCAGCGTTAAACACCAGCGTTAAACACCAGCGTTAAACACCAGCGTTAAACACCAGCGTTAAACACCAGCGTTAAACACCAACCTTAAACACCAGCGTTAAACACCAGCGTTAAACACCAGCGTTAAACACCAGCGTTAAACACCAGCGTTAAACACCAACCTTAAACACCAGCGTTAAACACCAGCGTTAAACACTAACCTTAAACACTAGCGTTAAACACCAGCGTTAAACACCAACCTTAAACACCAGCGTTAAACACCAGCGTTAAACACCAGCGTTAAACACCAGCGTTAAACACCAGCGTTAAACACCAACCTTAAATACCAGCGTTAAACAACAGCATTAAACACCAACATTAAACACCAGAGTTAAACACCAGCGTTAAACACCAGCGTTAAACACCAATCTTAAACACCAGCGTTAAACTCGAGCGTTAAACACAAGCTTAAAACACCAGTGTTAAACACCATCATTAAACACCAGTGTTAAACGCCAGTGTTTAACACCATCATTAAACACCAGTGTTAAACACCAGTGTTAAACTCCAGCGTTTAACACCAGCGTTAAACACCAGCTTTAAACACAAGCGTTAAACACCAGTGTTAAACACCAGCGTTAAACACCAGCGTTAAACACCAGCGTTAAACACCAGCGTTAAACACCAGCGTTAAACACCAGTGTTAAACACCAGCGTTAAACACCAGCGTTAAACACCAGCGTTAAACACCAGCGTTAAACACCAGCGTTAAACACCAGCGTTAAACACCAGCGTTAAACATCAGCGTTAAACACCAACCTTAAACACCAGCGTTAAACACCGGCGTTAAACACCAGCGTTAAACAGAAGCTTTAAACACCAGCGTTAAACACCAACCTTAATCACCAGCGATAAACACCAGCGTTAAACACCAGCGTTAAACACCAACCTTAAACACCAGCGTTAAACACCAGCGTTAAACACCAACCTTAAACACCAGCGTTAAACACCAGCGTTAAACACCAGCGTTAAACACCAACCTTAAACACCAGCGTTAAACACCAGCGTTAAACACCAGCGTTAAACACCAGCGTTAAACACCAACCTTAAACACCAGCGTTAAACACCAGCGTTAAACACCAGCGTTAAACACCAGCGTTAAACACCAGCGTTAAACACCAGCGTTAAACACCAGCGTTAAGCACCAGCCTTAAACACCAGCGTTAAATACCTGCGTTAAACACCAGCGTTAAATACCAGCGTTAAACACCAACCTTAAACACCAGCGTTAAACACCAGCCTTCAACACAAGCGTTAAACACCAGCGTTAAACACCAGCGTTAAACACCAGCCTTAAACACCAGCGTTAAACACCAGCGTTAAACACCAACCTTAAATACCAGCGTTAAACACCAGGGTTAAACACCAGCGTTAAACACCAACCTTAAACACCAGCGTTAAACACCAGCGTTAAACACCAGCGTTAAACACCAACCTTAAACACCATCCTTTAACACCAGCGTTAAACAATAGCGTTAAACACCAGCGTTAAACACCAACCTTAAACACCAGCGTTAAACACCAGCGTTAAACAACAGCGTTAAACACCAGCGTTAAACACCAGCGTTAAACACCAGCGTTAAACATCAAGCTTGAACACCAGCGTTAAACACCAGCGTTAAAAAACCTTAAACACCAGCGTTAAACAACAGCGTTAAACACCAGCGTTAAACACCAACCTTAAACACCAACCTTAAACACCAGCGTTAAACACCAGCGTTAAACACCAGCGTTAAACACCAACCTTAAACACCAGCGTTAAACACCAGCGTTAAACACCAGCGTTAAACACCAGCGTTAAACACCAGCGTTAAACACCAACCTTAAACACCAGCGTTAAACACCAGCGTTAAACGCCAACCTTTAACAGCAGCGTTAAACACCAGCGTTAAACACCTGCGTTAAACACCAACGTTAAACACCTACCTTAAACACAAACCTTAAACATCAGCGTTAAACACCAGGGTTAAACAACAGCGTTAGACAACAGTGTTTAACACCAGCGTTAGACACCAGCGTTAAACACCAGTGTAAAACACCAGCGTTAAACACCATCATTAAACACTAGTGTTAAACACCATTGATAAACACCGTCATTAAACACCAGCGTTAAACTCCAACCTTAAACACCAGCCTTAAACACCAGTGTTAAACAACAACCTTAAACACCAGTGTTAAACACCAGCGTTAAACAATAGCGTTAAACACCAGCGTTAAACACCAGCGTTAAACACCAGCGTTAAACACCAGCGTTAAACACCAGCGTTAAACACCAGCCTTAAACACCAGCGTTAAACACCAGCGTTAAACACCAGCGTTAAACACCAGTGTTAAACACCAGCGTTAAACACCAGCGTTAAACACCAGCGTTAAACACCAGCGTTAAACACCAGCGTTAAACACCAGCGTTAAACACCAACCTTAAACACCAGCGTTAAACACCAGCGTTAAACACCAACCTTAAACACCAGCGTTAAACACCAGTGTTAAACACCAACCTTAAACACCAGCGTTAAACATCAGCGTTAAACACAAGAGTTAAACACCAGCGTTAAACACAAGCGTTAAACACAAGCGTTAAACAACAGCGTTAAACACCAGCGTTAAACACCAGTGTTAAACACCAACCTTAAACACCAGCGTTAAACACCAGGGTCAAACACCAGCGTTAAACACCAATTTTTAACACCAGCGTTAAACACCAGCGTTAAACACCAACCTTAAACACCAGAGTTAAATACCAGCGTTAAACACAAACCTTAAACACCAGCGTTAAACACCAGCGTTAAACACCAGCGTTAAACACCAGCGTTAAACACCAGCGTTAAATACCAACCTTAAACACCAGTGTTAAACACCAGCGTTAAACACCAGCTTTAAACACCAGCGTTAAACACCAGCGTTAAACACCAGCGTTAAACACCAGCGTTAAACACCAGCGTTAAACACCAGCGTTAAACACCAGCGTTAAACACCAGCGTTAAACACCAGCGTTAAACACCAGCGTTAAACACCAGCGTTAAACACCAGCGTTAAACACCAACGTTAAACACCAACGTTAAACACCAACGTTAAACACCAACGTTAAACACCAACGTTAAACACCAACGTTAAACACCAGCGTTAAACACCAGCGTTAAACACCAGCGTTAAACACCAGCGTTAAACACCAGCGTTAAATACCAGCGTTAAATACCAGTGTTAAACACCAGCGTTAAACACCAGCGTTAAACACCAGCGTTAAACACCAGCGTTAAACGCCAGCGTTAAACACCAGCGTTAAACACCAGCGTTAAACACCAGCGTTAAACACCAGCGTTAAACACCAGCGTTAAACACCAGTGTTAAACACCAGCGTTAAACACCAGCGTTAAACACCAGCGTTAAACACCAGCGTTAAACACCAGCGTTAAACACCAGCGTTAAATACCAGCGTTAAACACAAGCGTTAAATACCAGCGTTAAACACCAGTGTTAAACACCAGCGTTAAACACCAGCGTTAAACACCAGCGTTAAACACCAGCGTTAAACACCAGCGTTAAACACCAGCGTTAAACACCAGCGTTAAACACCAGCGTTAAACACCAGCGTTAAACACCAGCGTTAAACACCAGCGTTAAACACCAACCTTAAACACCAGCGTTAAACACCAACCTTAAACACCAGCGTTAAACACCAGCGTTAAACACCAACCTTAAACACCAGCGTTAAACACCAGCGTTAAACACCAGCGTTAAACATCAGCGTTAAACACCAGAGTTAAACACCAACCTTAAACACCAGCGTTAAACACCAGCGTTAAACACCAGCGTTAAATACCATCGTTAAAAAATATCCTTAAACACCAGCGTTAAACACCAGCGTTAAACACCAACCTTAAACACCAGCGTTAAACACTAGCGTTAAACACCAACCATAAACACCAGCGTTAAACAGCAGCGTTAAACACCAGCGTTAAACACCAACCATAAACACCAGCGTTAAACACCAGCGTTAAACGCCAACCTTTAACAGCAGCGTTAAACACCAGCGTTAAACAACAGCGTTAGACAACAGTGTTGAACACCATCATTAAACACAAGTGTAAAACACCAGCGTTAAACACCAGAGTTAAACACCAGAGTTAAACACCATCATTAAATACCAGCGTTAAACGCCAACCTTAAACAACAGCGTTAAATACCAGCGTTGAACACCAGCGTTAAACACCATCATTAAACACCAACCTTAAATACCAGCGTTAAACATCAGCGTTAAACACCAGCGTTAAACTCCAGCGTTAAACACAAGTGTTAAACACAAGCGATAAACACCAGAGTTAAACACCAGTGTTAAACAACCAGCATTAAACACCAGCGTTAAACACCAGCGTTAAACACCAGCGTTAAACACTAACCTTAAACACCAGTGTTAAACACCAGCGTTATACACCAGCGTTAAACACCAGCGTTAAACACCAGTGCTAAACACCAACCTTAAACACCAGCGTTAAACACCAGTGTTAATCACCAGCGTTAAACACCAGCGTTAAACACTAACCTTAAACACCAGCGTTAAACACCGGCGTTAAACACCAACCTTAAACACCAGCGTTAAACACCAGCGTTAAACACCAGCGTTAAACACCAACCGTAAACACCAGCGTTAACACCAGCGTTAAAAACCAACCTTAAACACCATGGTCAAACACCAGCGTTAAACACCAGCGTTAAACACCAACCGTAAACACCAGCGTTAACACCAGCGTTAAAAACCAACCTTAAACACCAGGGTCAAACACCAGCGTTAAACACCAATTTTTAACACCAGCGTTAAACACCAACCTTAAACACCTGCGTTAAACACCAGCGTTAAACACCAACCTTAAACACCAGTGTTAAACACCAGCGTTAAACACCAACCTTAAACACTAACCGTAAACACCAGCGTTAAACACCAGCGTTAAACACCAGCGTTAAACACCAGCGTTAAATACCAACCTTAAACACCAGTGTTAAACACCAGCGTTAAACACCAGCTTTAAACACCAGCGTTAAAGACCAACCTTAAACGCCAGCAATAAACACCACCGTTAAACACCAATGTTAAACACCAGCGTTAAACACCAACCTTAAACACCAGCGTTAAACACCAGCGTTAAACACCAGCGTTAAACACCAGCGTTAAACATAAGTGCTAAACACCAACCTTAAACATCAGCGTTAAACACCAGCGTTAAACACCAGCGTTAAACACCAGCGTTAAACACCAGCGTTAAACACCTGCGTTAAACACCAGCGTTAAACACCTGCGTTAAACACCTGCGTTAAACACCTACCTTAAACACAAACCTTAAACATCAGTGCTAAACACCATCCTTAAACACCAGCGTTAAACACCAGCGTTAATGACCTGCGTTAAACACCAGCGTTAAACACCAACCTTAAACACCAGCGTTAAACACCAACGTTAAACACCAACCTTAAACACCAACCTTAAACACCAACCTTAAACACCAACCTTAAACACCAACCTTAAACACCAGCGTTAACACCAGCGTTAAAAACCAACCTTAAACACCAGGGTCAAACACCAGCGTTAAACAGCAGCGTTAAACACCAACCTTAAACACCAGCGTTAAACACCAACCTTAAACACCAGCGTTAATCACCAACCTTAAACACCAGCGTTAACCACCAGCGTTGAACACAAGCGTTAAGCACCAGCGTTAAACACCAGCGTTAAACACCAGCGTTAAACACCAGCGTTAAACGCCAAGCTTAAACACCAACCTTAAACACCAGCGTTAAACACCAGCGTTAAACACTAGCACAATACACAAATAACCCGCACATAAAAGAGAGAAGCTTACGACGACGTTTCGGTCCGACTTGGACCATTGACAAAGTCACACTAACAGAGGTGGAGCAGGACGGCTATATATAGGCAGGAAGAGGTGGAGGTAGTAGTAGTAGTAGTAGTAGTAGTAGTAGTAGTACAAGAATTGTATATAATACCGACAGGATGAAATGACACATGCACAACACCCGGGCATCCCCACCGTAGACGTTTCGCCATCCAGCCAGCCACTGGATGGCGAAACGTCCACAACAAAGACAACCAGACTCCGCACATGTGTCTTAATTTCATCAGTAGTTGTAGTAGAAGAAGAAGAGGTAGTAGTAGTGGTAGTGGTAGAAGTGGGAAATAAGGATAACGAGCCAGTCAAAAACAAAGGAAGGAGAGCACTGCAAGAGAGCTAGAAACCCACAGAGGGAGAGCAAGCGCACCGAGGTGCGTGAAAGGGGAATAAAATAAATGAAGAAGGAACAGAAACACGAGACAGGAGAGAGAAAGACAACCTAGAGGAGAAAGGGAGAGAGGAAAGGGGAAGAGGAAGAAAAAGAAGAAAATGAGGATTCAGGTTAAGTCACTGGTGTTCTGAAGTTTGGAGCATTTTACAATGTAGTGGGAGAGGAAGGCATCTACAGAGACGAAGCCAGGGCTAAGGTTCATACAAGGAAAGTTGTGTATAAGAGAGGATTCAACTAGACGGCGACTGTTCGAGTTGGAAGTAGGGAAGACAGTTTTAGCAGAAGACCAGTCAATAGGATGGCTATGATCTCTGACGTGACAGAAAAGAGCATTGTCAGTGTCGGCAAGCCTAACACTATTTTTGTGCTCCCTAAGTCTGTCAGAAAGAGATCGACCAGTTTCTCCGAAGTATTGAAGAGGACAGGAGGAGCAAGAAATAGAGTAGACACCAGGAACATCTGTAGAGGGAGGAGAGGTATGAACGAGATTAGTGCGAAGAGTGTTAGTCTGGCGGAAGGTAAGATTGATGTCTAAGGGACGGAGAGAATTGTTGAGACTAGAAAGACCGGAAATGTAGGGAAGGCAGAGGATAGAAGAGTTCCCATGAGTAGAGAGTTTGGGAGAGAAGAAATTGCGTTTAGCACGTGAGAGGGCAGAGTCTATGAAATGGGAAGGGTAGCCAAGACGGGAGAACGAATTATGAAGAGTGGAAATTTCTGCTGGAAGGAACTGAGGATCACAGATGCGGAGGGCACACACTTAACATTGTCTGACACACACTTAACATTGTGTGGCACACACTTAACATTGTGTGGCACATACTTAACATTTTCTGACACACACTTAACATTGTCTGGCACACACTTAACATTGTGAAAGTTAAGACACATGTGCAACATCTGGATATCTTTATTGTAGACGTTTCGCCATCCAGTGGCTTTATCAATACAGATTCTAGGACATAATAGGAAGACAGTAGAACTATATACAAAAGATGAGGTAATCAGTCCCTCGGCCTTGGAGTTAGTGTTCACAGCATCGTGGTGGAGGAGAATCTGGAGCAAAGGCAAGAAGACTGACGTTTATATAGGCGTCAGTGGAAGGGACGGGCAGCAGACGAGGGCAGTCACTGGTAGGCGGGATTCCCCAGTGGAAGTAGGTCCTTCCCAAAGAGATGGGTTAGTTGCAGCAGTCGTGAAGAAAGTCTTGTAGATGTCCTCTGATTCTCCTCCACCACGATGCTGTGAACACTAACTCCAAGGCCGAGGGACTGATTACCTCATCTTTTGTATATAGTTCTACTGTCTTCCTATTATGTCCTAGAATCTGTATTGATAAAGCCACTGGATGGCGAAACGTCTACAATAAAGATATCCAGATGTTGCACATGTGTCTTAACTTTCATATTGTCGGTATTTTATACCTTTCTTACACACACTTAACATTGTGTGGCACACACTTAACATTGTCTGGCACACACTTAACATTGTGTGGCACAAACTTAACATTGTGTGGCACACACTTAACATTGTGTGGCACAAACTTAACATTGTGTGGCACACACTTAACATTGTGTGGCACACACTTAACATTGTGTGGCACAAACTTAACATTGTGTGGCACACACTTAACATTGTGTGGCACACACTTAACATTGTGTGGCACACACTTAACATTGTCTGGCACAAAATTAACATTGTGTGGCACACACTTAACATTGTCTGGCACACACTTAACATTGTGTGGCACAAACTTAACATTGTGTGGCACACACTTAACATTGTGTGGCACACACTTAACATTGTGTGGCACACACTTAACATTGTGTGGCACACACTTAACATTGTGTGGCACACACTTAACATTGTCTGGCACACACTTAACATTGTGTGGCACACACTTAACATTGCCTGGCACACACTTAACATTGTGTGGCACACACTTAACATTGTGTGGCACACACTTAACATTGTGTGGCACACACTTAAAATTGTCTGACAAACACTTAACATTGTCTGGCACACACTTAACATTGTCTGGCACACACTTAACATTGTCTGGCACACACTTACCATTGTGTGGCACACACTTAACATTGTGTGGCACACACTTAACATTGTGTGGCACACACTTAACATTGTCTGGCACACACTTAACATTGTGTGGCACACACTTAACATTATCTGGCACACACTTAACATTGTGTGGCACACACACTTAACATTGTGTGGCACACACTTAACATTGTCTGGCACACACTTAACATTGTCTGGCACACACTTAACATTGTGTGGCACACACTTAACATTGTCTGGCACACACTTAACATTGTGTGGCACACACTTAACATTGTCTGGCACACACTTAACATTGTCTGGCACACACTTAACATTGTCTGGCACACACTTAGCATTGTCTGGCACACACTTAACATTGTCTGGCACACACTTAACATTGTGTGGCACACACTTAACATTGTCTGGCACACACTTAACATTTTGTGGCACACACTTAACATTGTGTGGTACACACTTAACATTGTGTGGCACACACTTAACATTGTGTGGCACACACTTAACATTGTGTGGCACACACTTAACATTGTCTGGTACACACTTAACATTGTCTGGCACACACTTAATGTTGTCTAGCACACACTTAACATTGTGTTGCACACACTTAACATTGTCTGGCACACACTTAACATTGTCTGGAACACACTTAACATTGCCTGGCACACACTTAACATTGTGTGGCACTCACTTAACATTGTGTGGCACACACTTAACATTGTGTGGCACACACTTAACATTGTGTGGCACACACTTAACATTGTCTGGCACACACTTAACATTGTCTGGCACACACTTAACATTGTCTGGCACACACTTAACATTGTGTGGCACACACTTAACATTGTGTGGCACACACTTAACATTGTGTGGCACACACTTAACATTGTGTGGCACACACTTAACATTGTGTGGCACACACCTAACATTGTCTGGCACACACTTAACATTGTGTGGCACACACTTAACATTGTCTGGCACACACTTAACATTTTGTGGCACACACTTAACATTGTGTGGCACACACTTAACATTGTCTGACACACACTTAACATTGTGTGGCACACACTTAACATTGTGTGGCACACACTTAACATTGTCTGACACACACTTAACATTGTCTGACACACACTTAACATTGTCTGGCACACACTTAACATTGTGTGGCACACACTTAACATTGTGTGGCACACACTTAACATTGTGTGGCACACACTTAACATTGTGTGGAACACACTTAACATTGTCTGGCACACACTTAACATTGTGTGGCACACACTTAACATTGTGTGGCACACACTTAACATTGTTTGGCACACACTTAACATTGTCTGGCACCCACTTAACATTGTCTGGCACACACTTAACATTGTGTGGCACACACTTAACATTGTCTGGCACACACTTAACATTGTGTGGCACACACTTAAAATTGTCTGGCACACACTTAACATTGTCTGGCACACACTTAACATTGTCTGGCACACACTTAACATTGTCTGGCACACACTTACCATTGTGTGGCACACACTTAACATTGTGTGGCACACACTTAACATTGTGTGGCACACAATTAACATTGTCTGGCACACACTTAACATTGTGTGGCACACACTTAACATTATCTGGCACACACTTAACATTGTGTGGCACACACACTTAACATTGTGTGGCACACACTTAACATTGTCTGGCACACACTTAACATTGTCTGGCACACACTTAACATTGTCTGGCACACACTTAACATTGTGTGGCACACACTTAACATTGTCTGGCACACACTTAACATTGTGTGGCACACACTTAACATTGTCTGGCACACACTTAACATTGTCTGGCACACACTTAACATTGTCTGGCACACACTTAGCATTGTCTGGCACACACTTAACATTGTCTGGCACACACTTAACATTGTGTAGCACACACTTAACATTGTCTGGCACACACTTAACATTTTGTGGCACACACTTAACATTGTGTGGTACACACTTAACATTGTCTGGCACACACTTAACATTGTGTGGCACACACTTAACATTGTGTGGCACACACTTAACATTGTCTGGTACACACTTAACATTGTCTGGCACACACTTAATATTGTCTGGCACACACTTAACATTGTGTTGCACACACTTAACATTGTCTGGCACACACTTAACATTGTCTGGCACACACTTAACATTGCCTGGCACACACTTAACATTGTGTGGCACTCACTTAACATTGTGTGGCACACACTTAACATTGTGTGGCACACACTTAACATTGTGTGGCACACACTTAACATTGTCTGGCACACACTTAACATTGTCTGGCACACACTTAACATTGTCTGGCACACACTTAACATTGTGTGGCACACACTTAACATTGTGTGGCACACACTTAACATTGTGGGGCACACACTTAACATTGTCTGGCACACACTTAACATTGTCTGGCACACACTTAACATTGTCTGGCACACACTTAACATTGTGTGGCACACACTTAACATTGTGTGGCACACACTTAACATTGTGTGGCACACACTTAACATTGTGTGGCACACACTTAACATTGTGTGGCACACACCTAACATTGTCTGGCACACACTTAACATTGTGTGGCACACACTTAACATTGTCTGGCACACACTTAACATTTTGTGGCACACACTTAACATTGTGTGGCACACACTTAACATTGTCTGACACACACTTAACATTGTGTGGCACACACTTAACATTGTGTGGCACACACTTAACATTGTCTGACACACACTTAACATTGTCTGACACACACTTAACATTGTCTGGCACACACTTAACATTGTGTGGCACACACTTAACATTGTGTGGCACACACTTAACATTGTGTGGCACACACTTAACATTGTGTGGCACACACTTAACATTGTGTGGCACACACTTAACATTGTGTGGCACACACTTAACATTGTGTGGCACACACTTAACATTGTTTGGCACACACTTAACATTGTCTGGCACCCACTTAACATTGTCTGGCACACACTTAACATTGTGTGGCACACACTTAACATTGTCTGGCACACACTTAACATTGTGTGGCACACACTTAAAATTGTCTGGCACACACTTAACATTGTCTGGCACACACTTAACATTGTCTGGCACACACTTAACATTGTCTGGCACACACTTAACATTGTCTGGCACACACTTACCATTGTGTGGCACACACTTAACATTGTGTGGCACACACTTAACATTGTGTGGCACACAATTAACATTGTCTGGCACACACTTAACATTGTGTGGCACACACTTAACATTATCTGGCACACACTTAACATTGTGTGGCACACACACTTAACATTGTGTGGCACACACTTAACATTGTCTGGCACACACTTAACATTGTCTGGCACACACTTAACATTGTCTGGCACACACTTAACATTGTGTGGCACACACTTAACATTGTCTGGCACACACTTAACATTGTGTGGCACACACTTAACATTGTCTGGCACACACTTAACATTGTCTGGCACACACTTAACATTGTCTGGCACACACTTAGCATTGTCTGGCACACACTTAACATTGTCTGGCACACACTTAACATTGTGTGGCACACACTTAACATTGTCTGGCACACACTTAACATTTTGTGGCACACACTTAACATTGTGTGGTACACACTTAACATTGTCTGGCACACACTTAACATTGTGTGGCACACACTTAACATTGTGTGGCGCACACTTAACATTGTCTGGTACACACTTAACATTGTCTGGCACACACTTAACATTGTCTGGCACACACTTAACATTGTGTGGCACACACTTAACATTGTCTGGCACACACTTAACATTGTCTGGCACACACTTAACATTGCCTGGCACACACTTAACATTGTGTGGCACTCACTTAACATTGTGTGGCACACACTTAACATTGTGTGGCACACACTTAACATTGTGTGGCACACACTTAACATTGTCTGGCACACACTTAACATTGTCTGGCACACACTTAACATTGTGTGGAACACACTTAACATTGTGTGGCACACACTTAACATTGTGTGGCACACACTTAACATTGTCTGGCACACACTTAACATTGTCTGGCACACACTTAACATTGTCTGGCACACACTTAACATTGTCTGGCACACACTTAACATTGTCTGGCACACACTTAACATTGTCTGGCACACACTTAACATTGTCTGGCACACACTTAACATTGTCTGGCACACACTTAACATTGTCTGGCACACACTTAACATTGTCTGGCACACACTTAACATTGTGTGGCACACACTTAACATTGTGTGGCACACACTTAACATTGTCTGGCACACACTTAACATTGTCTGGCACACACTTAACATTGTCTGGCACACACTTAACATTGTCTGGCACACACTTAACATTGTGTGGCACACACTTAACATTGTGTGGCACACACTTAACATTGTGTGGCACACACTTAACATTGTCTGGCTCACACTTAACATTGTGTGGCACACACTTAACATTGTCTGGCACACACTTAACATTGTGTGGCACACACTTAACATTGTGTGGCACACACTTAACATTGTGTGGCACACACTTAACATTGTGTGGCACACACTTAACATTGTCTGACACACACTTAACATTGTCTGGCACACACTTAACATTGTCTGGCACACACTTAACATTGTGTGGCACACACTTAACATTGTGTGGCACACACTTAACATTGTGTGGCACACACTTAACATTGTGTGGCACAGACTTAACATTGTCTGGCACACACTTAACATTGTCTGGCACACACTTAACATTGTCTGGCACACACTTAACATTGTCTGGCACACACTTAACATTGTCTGACACACACTTAACATTGTCTGGCACACACTTAACATTGTCTGGCACACACTTAACATTGTCTGGCACACACTTAACATTGTCTGGCACACACTTAACATTGTCTGGCACACACTTAACATTGTATAGCACACACTTAACATTGTCTGGCACACACTTAACGTTGTCTGGCACACACATAACGTTGTCTGGCACACACTTAACATTGTCTGGCACACACTTAACATTGTCTGGCACACACTTAACATTGTCTGACACACACTTAACATTGTCTGGCTCACACTTAGCATTGTCTGGCACACACTTAACATTGTGTGTCACACACTTAACATTGTCTGGCACACACTTAACATTGTGTGGCACACACTTAACATTGTCTGGGACACACTTAACATTGTCTGGCACACACTTAACATTGTCTGACACACACTTAACATTGTCTGGCACACACTTAGTATTGTCTGGCACACACTTAACATTGTGTGGGACACACTTAACATTGTCTGGCACACACTTAACATTGTGTGGCATACACTTAACATTGTCTGGCACACACTTAACATTGTCTGGTACACACTTAGCATTGTCTGGCACACACTTAACATTGTCTGGCACACACTTAACATTGTCTGGCACACACTTAACATTGTCTGGCACACACTTAGCATTGTCTGGCACACACTTAACATTGTGTGGCACACACTTAACATTGTGTGGCACACACTTAACATTGTTTGGCACACACTTAACATTGTCTGGCACCCACTTAACATTGTCTGGCACACACTTAACATTGTGTGGCACACACTTAACATTGTCTGGCACACACTTAACATTGTGTGGCACACACTTAAAATTGTCTGGCACACTTAACATTGTCTGGCACACACTTAACATTGTCTGGCACACACTTAACATTGTCTGGCACACACTTAACATTGTCTGGCACACACTTACCATTGTGTGGCACACACTTAACATTGTGTGGCACACACTTAACATTGTGTGGCACACACTTAACATTGCCTGGCACACACTTAACATTGTGTGGCACACACTTAACATTGCCTGGCACACACTTAACATTGTGTGGCACACACTTAACATTGTGTGGCACACACTTAACATTGTGTGGCACACACTTAAAATTGTCTGACAAACACTTAACATTGTCTGGCACACACTTAACATTGTCTGGCACACACTTAACAATGTCTGGCACACACTTACCATTGTGTGGCACACACTTAACATTGTGTGGCACACACTTAACATTGTGTGGCACACACTTAACATTGTCTGGCACACACTTAACATTGTCTGGCACACACTTAACATTATCTGGCACACACTTAACATTGTGTGGCACACACTTAACATTGTGTGGCACACACTTAACATTGTGTGGCACACACTTAACATTGTCTGGCACACACTTAACATTGTGTGGCACACACTTAACATTATCTGGCACACACTTAACATTGTGTGGCACACACACTTAACATTGTGTGGCACACACTTAACATTGTCTGGCACACACTTAACATTGTCTGGCACACACTTAACATTGTGTGGCACACACTTAACATTGTCTGGCACACACTTAACATTGTGTGGCACACACTTAACATTGTCTGGCACACACTTAACATTGTCTGGCACACACTTAACATTGTCTGGCACACACTTAGCATTGTCTGGCACACACTTAACATTGTCTGGCACACACTTAACATTGTGTGGCACACACTTAACATTGTCTGGCACACACTTAACATTTTGTGGCACACACTTAACATTGTGTGGTACACACTTAACATTGTCTGGCACACACTTAACATTGTGTGGCACACACTTAACATTGTGTGGCACACACTTAACATTGTCTGGTACACACTTAACATTGTCTGGCACACACTTAATATTGTCTGGCACACACTTAACATTGTGTTGCACACACTTAACATTGTCTGGCACACACTTAACATTGTCTGGCACACACTTAACATTGCCTGGCACACACTTAACATTGTGTGGCACTCACTTAACATTGTGTGGCACACACTTAACATTGTGTGGCACACACTTAACATTGTGTGGCACACACTTAACATTGTGTGGCACACACTTAACATTGTCTGGCACACACTTAACATTGTCTGGCACACACTTAACATTGTGTGGCACACACTTAACATTGTGTGGCACACACTTAACATTGTGTGGCACACACTTAACATTGTGGGGCACACACTTAACATTGTCTGGCACACACTTAACATTGTCTGGCACACACTTAACATTGTCTGGCACACACTTAACATTGTGTGGCACACACTTAACATTGTGTGGCACACACTTAACATTGTGTGGCACACACTTAACATTGTGTGGCACACACTTAACATTGTGTGGCACACACCTAACATTGTCTGGCACACACTTAACATTGTGTGGCACACACTTAACATTGTCTGGCACACACTTAACATTTTGTGGCACACACTTAACATTGTGTGGCACACACTTAACATTGTCTGACACACACTTAACATTGTGTGGCACACACTTAACATTGTGTGGCACACACTTAACATTGTCTGACACACACTTAACATTGTCTGACACACACTTAACATTGTCTGGCACACACTTAACATTGTGTGGCACACACTTAACATTGTGTGGCACACACTTAACATTGTGTGGCACACACTTAACATTGTGTGGAACACACTTAACATTGTCTGGCACACACTTAACATTGTGTGGCACACACTTAACATTGTGTGGCACACACTTAACATTGTTTGGCACACACTTAACATTGTCTGGCACCCACTTAACATTGTCTGGCACACACTTAACATTGTGTGGCACACACTTAACATTGTCTGGCACACACTTAACATTGTGTGGCACACACTTAAAATTGTCTGGCACACACTTAACATTGTCTGGCACACACTTAACATTGTCTGGCACACACTTAACATTGTCTGGCACACACTTACCATTGTGTGGCACACACTTAACATTGTGTGGCACACACTTAACATTGTGTGGCACACAATTAACATTGTCTGGCACACACTTAACATTGTGTGGCACACACTTAACATTATCTGGCACACACTTAACATTGTGTGGCACACACACTTAACATTGTGTGGCACACACTTAACATTGTCTGGCACACACTTAACATTGTCTGGCACACACTTAACATTGTCTGGCACACACTTAACATTGTGTGGCACACACTTAACATTGTCTGGCACACACTTAACATTGTGTGGCACACACTTAACATTGTCTGGCACACACTTAACATTGTCTGGCACACACTTAACATTGTCTGGCACACACTTAGCATTGTCTGGCACACACTTAACATTGTCTGGCACACACTTAACATTGTGTGGCACACACTTAACATTGTCTGGCACACACTTAACATTTTGTGGCACACACTTAACATTGTGTGGTACACACTTAACATTGTCTGGCACACACTTAACATTGTGTGGCACACACTTAACATTGTGTGGCACACACTTAACATTGTCTGGTACACACTTAACATTGTCTGGCACACACTTAATATTGTCTGGCACACACTTAACATTGTGTTGCACACACTTAACATTGTCTGGCACACACTTAACATTGTCTGGCACACACTTAACATTGCCTGGCACACACTTAACATTGTGTGGCACTCACTTAACATTGTGTGGCACACACTTAACATTGTGTGGCACACACTTAACATTGTGTGGCACACACTTAACATTGTCTGGCACACACTTAACATTGTCTGGCACACACTTAACATTGTCTGGCACACACTTAACATTGTGTGGCACACACTTAACATTGTGTGGCACACACTTAACATTGTGGGGCACACACTTAACATTGTCTGGCACACACTTAACATTGTCTGGCACACACTTAACATTGTCTGGCACACACTTAACATTGTGTGGCACACACTTAACATTGTGTGGCACACACTTAACATTGTGTGGCACACACTTAACATTGTGTGGCACACACTTAACATTGTGTGGCACACACCTAACATTGTCTGGCACACACTTAACATTGTGTGGCACACACTTAACATTGTCTGGCACACACTTAACATTTTGTGGCACACACTTAACATTGTGTGGCACACACTTAACATTGTCTGACACACACTTAACATTGTGTGGCACACACTTAACATTGTGTGGCACACACTTAACATTGTCTGACACACACTTAACATTGTCTGACACACACTTAACATTGTCTGGCACACACTTAACATTGTGTGGCACACACTTAACATTGTGTGGCACACACTTAACATTGTGTGGCACACACTTAACATTGTGTGGCACACACTTAACATTGTGTGGCACACACTTAACATTGTGTGGCACACACTTAACATTGTGTGGCACACACTTAACATTGTTTGGCACACACTTAACATTGTCTGGCACCCACTTAACATTGTCTGGCACACACTTAACATTGTGCGGCACACACTTAACATTGTCTGGCACACACTTAACATTGTGTGGCACACACTTAAAATTGTCTGGCACACACTTAACATTGTCTGGCACACACTTAACATTGTCTGGCACACACTTAACATTGTCTGGCACACACTTAACATTGTCTGGCACACACTTACCATTGTGTGGCACACACTTAACATTGTGTGGCACACACTTAACATTGTGTGGCACACAATTAACATTGTCTGGCACACACTTAACATTGTGTGGCACACACTTAACATTATCTGGCACACACTTAACATTGTGTGGCACACACACTTAACATTGTGTGGCACACACTTAACATTGTCTGGCACACACTTAACATTGTCTGGCACACACTTAACATTGTCTGGCACACACTTAACATTGTCTGGCACACACTTAACATTGTGTGGCACACACTTAACATTGTCTGGCACACACTTAACATTGTGTGGCACACACTTAACATTGTCTGGCACACACTTAACATTGTCTGGCACACACTTAACATTGTCTGGCACACACTTAGCATTGTCTGGCACACACTTAACATTGTCTGGCACACACTTAACATTGTGTGGCACACACTTAACATTGTCTGGCACACACTTAACTTTTTGTGGCACACACTTAACATTGTGTGGTACACACTTAACATTGTCTGGCACACACTTAACATTGTGTGGCACACACTTAACATTGTGTGGCGCACACTTAACATTGTCTGGTACACACTTAACATTGTCTGGCACACACTTAACATTGTCTGGCACACACTTAACATTGTGTGGCACACACTTAACATTGTCTGGCACACACTTAACATTGTCTGGCACACACTTAACATTGCCTGGCACACACTTAACATTGTGTGGCACTCACTTAACATTGTGTGGCACACACTTAACATTGTGTGGCACACACTTAACATTGTGTGGCACACACTTAACATTGTCTGGCACACACTTAACATTGTCTGGCACACACTTAACATTGTGTGGAACACACTTAACATTGTGTGGCACACACTTAACATTGTGTGGCACACACTTAACATTGTCTGGCACACACTTAACATTGTCTGGCACACACTTAACATTGTCTGGCACACACTTAACATTGTCTGGCACACACTTAACATTGTCTGGCACACACTTAACATTGTCTGGCACACACTTAACATTGTCTGGCACACACTTAACATTGTCTGGCACACACTTAACATTGTCTGGCACACACTTAACATTGTCTGGCACACACTTAACATTGTGTGGCACACACTTAACATTGTGTGGCACACACTTAACATTGTCTGGCACACACTTAACATTGTCTGGCACACACTTAACATTGTCTGGCACACACTTAACATTGTGTGGCACACACTTAACATTGTGTGGCACACACTTAACATTGTGTGGCACACACTTAACATTGTCTGGCTCACACTTAACATTGTGTGGCACACACTTAACATTGTCTGGCACACACTTAACATTGTCTGGCACACACTTAACATTGTCTGGCACACACTTACCATTGTGTGGCACACACTTAACATTGTGTGGCACACACTTAACATTGTCTGAGACACACTTAACATTGTCTGGCACACACTTAACATTGTCTGGCACACACTTAACATTGTGTGGCACACACTTAACATTGTGTGGCACACACTTAACATTGTGTGGCACACACTTAACATTGTGTGGCACAGACTTAACATTGTCTGGCACACACTTAACATTGTGTGGCACACACTTAACATTGTGTGACACACACTTAACATTGTCTGGCACACACTTAACATTGTGTGACACACACTTAACATTGTCTGGCACACACTTAACATTGTCTGGCACACACTTAACATTGTCTGGCACACACTTAACATTGTCTGGCACACACTTAACATTGTCTGGCACACACTTAACATTGTATAGCACACACTTAACATTGTCTGGCACACACTTAACGTTGTCTGGCACACACATAACGTTGTCTGGCACACACTTAACATTGTCTGGCACACACTTAACATTGTCTGGCACACACTTAACATTGTCTGGCACACACTTAACATTGTCTGGCTCACACTTAGCATTGTCTGGCACACACTTAACATTGTGTGTCACACACTTAACATTGTCTGGCACACACTTAACATTGTGTGGCACACACTTAACATTGTCTGGGACACACTTAACATTGTCTGGCACACACTTAACATTGTCTGACACACACTTAACATTGTCTGGCACACACTTAGTATTGTCTGGCACACACTTAACATTGTGTGGGACACACTTAACATTGTCTGGTACACACTTAACATTGTGTGGCATACACTTAACATTGTCTGGCACACACTTAACATTGTCTGGTACACACTTAACATTGTCTGGTACACACTTAACATTGTCTGGCACACACTTAACATTGTCTGGTACACACTTAACATTGTCTGGCACACACTTAACATTGTCTGGCACACACTTAACATTGTCTGGCACACACTTAACATTGTGTGGCACACACTTAACATTGTTTGGCACACACTTAACATTGTCTGGCACCCACTTAACATTGTCTGGCACACACTTAACATTGTGTGGCACACACTTAACATTGTCTGGCACACACTTAACATTGTGTGGCACACACTTAAAATTGTCTGGCACACACTTAACATTGTCTGGCACACACTTAACATTGTCTGGCACACACTTAACATTGTCTGGCACACACTTAACATTGTCTGGCACACACTTACCATTGTGTGGCACACACTTAACATTGTGTGGCACACACTTAACATTGTGTGGCACACAATTAACATTGTCTGGCACACACTTAACATTGTGTGGCACACACTTAACATTATCTGGCACACACTTAACATTGTGTGGCACACACACTTAACATTGTGTGGCACACACTTAACATTGTCTGGCACACACTTAACATTGTCTGGCACACACTTAACATTGTCTGGCACACACTTAACATTGTGTGGCACACACTTAACATTGTCTGGCACACACTTAACATTGTGTGGCACACACTTAACATTGTCTGGCACACACTTAACATTGTCTGGCACACACTTAACATTGTCTGGCACACACTTAGCATTGTCTGGCACACACTTAACATTGTCTGGCACACACTTAACATTGTGTGGCACACACTTAACATTGTCTGGCACACACTTAACATTTTGTGGCACACACTTAACATTGTGTGGTACACACTTAACATTGTCTGGCACACACTTAACATTGTGTGGCACACACTTAACATTGTGTGGCGCACACTTAACATTGTCTGGTACACACTTAACATTGTCTGGCACACACTTAACATTGTCTGGCACACACTTAACATTGTGTGGCACACACTTAACATTGTCTGGCACACACTTAACATTGTCTGGCACACACTTAACATTGCCTGGCACACACTTAACATTGTGTGGCACTCACTTAACATTGTGTGGCACACACTTAACATTGTGTGGCACACACTTAACATTGTGTGGCACACACTTAACATTGTCTGGCACACACTTAACATTGTCTGGCACACACTTAACATTGTCTGGCACACACTTAACATTGTGTGGAACACACTTAACATTGTGTGGCACACACTTAACATTGTGTGGCACACACTTAACATTGTCTGGCACACACTTAACATTGTCTGGCACACACTTAACATTGTCTGGCACACACTTAACATTGTCTGGCACACACTTAACATTGTCTGGCACACACTTAACATTGTCTGGCACACACTTAACATTGTCTGGCACACACTTAACATTGTCTGGCACACACTTAACATTGTCTGGCACACACTTAACATTGTCTGGCACACACTTAACATTGTGTGGCACACACTTAACATTGTGTGGCACACACTTAACATTGTCTGGCACACACTTAACATTGTCTGGCACACACTTAACATTGTCTGGCACACACTTAACATTGTCTGGCACACACTTAACATTGTGTGGCACACACTTAACATTGTGTGGCACACACTTAACATTGTGTGGCACACACTTAACATTGTCTGGCTCACACTTAACATTGTGTGGCACACACTTAACATTGTGTGGCACACACTTAACATTGTGTGGCACACACTTAACATTGTGTGGCACACACTTAACATTGTGTGGCACTCACTTAACATTGTGTGGCACACACTTAACATTGTCTGACACACACTTAACATTGTCTGGCACACACTTAACATTGTCTGGCACACACTTAACATTGTGTGGCACACACTTAACATTGTGTGGCACACACTTAACATTGTGTGGCACACACTTAACATTGTGTGGCACAGACTTAACATTGTCTGGCACACACTTAACATTGTGTGGCACACACTTAACATTGTGTGACACACACTTAACATTGTCTGGCACACACTTAACATTGTGTGACACACACTTAACATTGTCTGGCACACACTTAACATTATCTGGCAAACACTTAACATTCTCTGGCACACACTTAACATTGTCTGGCACACACTTAACATTGTCTGGCACACACTTAACATTGTATAGCACACACTTAACATTGTCTGGCACACACTTAACGTTGTCTGGCACACACATAACGTTGTCTGGCACACACTTAACATTGTCTGGCACACACTTAACATTGTCTGGCACACACTTAACATTGTCTGGCACACACTTAACATTGTCTGGCTCACACTTAGCATTGTCTGGCACACACTTAACATTGTGTGTCACACACTTAACATTGTCTGGCACACACTTAACATTGTGTGGCACACACTTAACATTGTCTGGGACACACTTAACATTGTCTGGCACACACTTAACATTGTCTGACACACACTTAACATTGTCTGGCACACACTTAGTATTGTCTGGCACACACTTAACATTGTGTGGGACACACTTAACATTGTCTGGCACACACTTAACATTGTGTGGCATACACTTAACATTGTCTGGCACACACTTAACATTGTCTGGTACACACTTAGCATTGTCTGGCACACACTTAACATTGTCTGGCACACACTTAACATTGTCTGGCACACACTTAACATTGTCTGGCACACACTTAGCATTGTCTGGCACACACTTAACATTGTGTGGCACACACTTAACATTGTCTGGCACACACTTAACATTGTCTGGCACTCACTTAACATTGTCTGGCACACACTTAACATTGTGTGGCACTCACTTAACATTGTGTGGCACACACTTAGCATTGTGTGGCACACACTTAACATTGTGTGGCACACACTTAGTATTGTCTGGCACACACTTAACATTGTGTGGGACACACTTAACATTGTCTGGCACACACTTAACATTGTGTGGCATACACTTAACATTGTCTGGCACACACTTAACATTGTCTGGTACACACTTAGCATTGTGTGGCACACACTTAACATTGTCTGGCACACACTTAACATTGTCTGGCACACACTTAACATTGTCTGGCACACACTTAGCATTGTCTGGCACACACTTAACATTGTGTGGCACACACTTAACATTGTGTGGCACACACTTAACATTGTTTGGCACACACTTAACATTGTCTGGCACCCACTTAACATTGTCTGGCACACACTTAACATTGTGTGGCACACACTTAACATTGTCTGGCACACACTTAACATTGTGTGGCACACACTTAAAATTGTCTGGCACACACTTAACATTGTCTGGCACACACTTAACATTGTCTGGCACACACTTAACATTGTCTGGCACACACTTAACATTGTCTGGCACACACTTACCATTGTGTGGCACACACTTAACATTGTGTGGCACACACTTAACATTGTGTGGCACACAATTAACATTGTCTGGCACACACTTAACATTGTGTGGCACACACTTAACATTATCTGGCACACACTTAACATTGTGTGGCACACACACTTAACATTGTGTGGCACACACTTAACATTGTCTGGCACACACTTAACATTGTCTGGCACACACTTAACATTTTCTGGCACACACTTAACATTTTGTGGCACACACTTAACATTGTCTGGCACACACTTAACATTGTGTGGCACACACTTAACATTGTCTGGCACACACTTAACATTGTCTGGCACACACTTAACATTGTCTGGCACACACTTAGCATTGTCTGGCACACACTTAACATTGTCTGGCACACACTTAACATTGTGTGGCACACACTTAACATTGTCTGGCACACACTTAACATTTTGTGGCACACACTTAACATTGTGTGGTACACACTTAACATTGTCTGGCACACACTTAACATTGTGTGGCACACACTTAACATTGTGTGGCGCACACTTAACATTGTCTGGTACACACTTAACATTGTCTGGCACACACTTAACATTGTCTGGCACACACTTAACATTGTGTGGCACACACTTAACATTGTCTGGCACACACTTAACATTGTCTGGCACACACTTAACATTGCCTGGCACACACTTAACATTGTGTGGCACTCACTTAACATTGTGTGGCACACACTTAACATTGTGTGGCACACACTTAACATTGTGTGGCACACACTTAACATTGTTTGGCACACACTTAACATTGTCTGGCACACACTTAACATTGTCTGGCACACACTTAACATTGTGTGGAACACACTTAACATTGTGTGGCACACACTTAACATTGTGTGGCACACACTTAACATTGTCTGGCACACACTTAACATTGTCTGGCACACACTTAACATTGTCTGGCACACACTTAACATTGTCTGGCACACACTTAACATTGTCTGGCACACACTTAACATTGTCTGGCACACACTTAACATTGTCTGGCACACACTTAACATTGTCTGGCACACACTTAACATTGTCTGGCACACACTTAACATTGTGTGGCACACACTTAACATTGTGTGGCACACACTTAACATTGTCTGGCACACACTTAACATTGTCTGGCACACACTTAACATTGTCTGGCACACACTTAACATTGTCTGGCACACACTTAACATTGTGTGGCACACACTTAACATTGTGTGGCACACACTTAACATTGTGTGGCACACACTTAACATTGTCTGGCTCACACTTAACATTGTGTGGCACACACTTAACATTGTCTGGCACACACTTAACATTGTGTGGCACACACTTAACATTGTGTGGCACACACTTAACATTGTGTGGCACTCACTTAACATTGTGTGGCACACACTTAACATTGTCTGACACACACTTAACATTGTCTGGCACACACTTAACATTGTCTGGCACACACTTAACATTGTGTGGCACACACTTAACATTGTGTGGCACACACTTAACATTGTGTGGCACACACTTAACATTGTGTGGCACAGACTTAACATTGTCTGGCACACACTTAACATTGTGTGGCACACACTTAACATTGTCTGGCACACACTTAACATTGTCTGGCACACACTTAACATTGTCTGACACACACTTAACATTGTCTGGCACACACTTAACATTGTCTGGCACACACTTAACATTGTCTGGCACACACTTAACATTGTCTGGCACACACTTAACATTGTCTGGCACACACTTAACATTGTATAGCACACACTTAACATTGTCTGGCACACACTTAACGTTGTCTGGCACACACATAACGTTGTCTGGCACACACTTAACATTGTCTGGCACACACTTAACATTGTCTGGCACACACTTAACATTGTCTGGCACACACTTAACATTGTCTGGCTCACACTTAGCATTGTCTGGCACACACTTAACATTGTGTGTCACACACTTAACATTGTCTGGCACACACTTAACATTGTGTGGCACACACTTAACATTGTCTGGGACACACTTAACATTGTCTGGCACACACTTAACATTGTCTGACACACACTTAACATTGTCTGGCACACACTTAGTATTGTCTGGCACACACTTAACATTGTGTGGGACACACTTAACATTGTCTGGCACACACTTAACATTGTGTGGCATACACTTAACATTGTCTGGCACACACTTAACATTGTCTGGTACACACTTAGCATTGTCTGGCACACACTTAACATTGTCTGGCACACACTTAACATTGTCTGGCACACACTTAACATTGTCTGGCACACACTTAGCATTGTCTGGCACACACTTAACATTGTGTGGCACACACTTAACATTGTCTGGCACACACTTAACATTGTCTGGCACTCACTTAACATTGTCTGGCACACACTTAACATTGTGTGGCACTCACTTAACATTGTGTGGCACACACTTAACATTGTGTGGCACACACTTAACATTGTGTGGCACACACTTAACATTGTTTGGCACACACTTAACATTGTCTGGCACACACTTAACATTGTCTGGCACACACTTAACATTGTGTGGAACACACTTAACATTGTGTGGCACACACTTAACATTGTGTGGCACACACTTAACATTGTCTGGCACACACTTAACATTGTCTGGCACACACTTAACATTGTCTGGCACACACTTAACATTGTCTGGCACACACTTAACATTGTCTGGCACACACTTAACATTGTCTGGCACACACTTAACATTGTCTGGCACACACTTAACATTGTCTGGCACACACTTAACATTGTCTGGCACACACTTAACATTGTCTGGCACACACTTAACATTGTGTGGCACACACTTAACATTGTGTGGCACACACTTAACATTGTCTGGCACACACTTAACATTGTCTGGCACACACTTAACATTGTCTGGCACACACTTAACATTGTCTGGCACACACTTAACATTGTGTGGCACACACTTAACATTGTGTGGCACACACTTAACATTGTGTGGCACACACTTAACATTGTCTGGCTCACACTTAACATTGTGTGGCACACACTTAACATTGTGTGGCACACACTTAACATTGTGTGGCACACACTTAACATTGTGTGGCACACACTTAACATTGTGTGGCACTCACTTAACATTGTGTGGCACACACTTAACATTGTCTGACACACACTTAACATTGTCTGGCACACACTTAACATTGTCTGGCACACACTTAACATTGTGTGGCACACACTTAACATTGTGTGGCACACACTTAACATTGTGTGGCACACACTTAACATTGTGTGGCACAGACTTAACATTGTCTGGCACACACTTAACATTGTGTGGCACACACTTAACATTGTGTGACACACACTTAACATTGTCTGGCACACACTTAACATTGTGTGACACACACTTAACATTGTCTGGCACACACTTAACATTGTCTGGCACACACTTAACATTGTCTGGCACACACTTAACATTGTCTGGCACACACTTAACATTGTCTGGCACACACTTAACATTGTATAGCACACACTTAACATTGTCTGGCACACACTTAACGTTGTCTGGCACACACATAACGTTGTCTGGCACACACTTAACATTGTCTGGCACACACTTAACATTGTCTGGCACACACTTAACATTGTCTGGCACACACTTAACATTGTCTGGCTCACACTTAGCATTGTCTGGCACACACTTAACATTGTGTGTCACACACTTAACATTGTCTGGCACACACTTAACATTGTGTGGCACACACTTAACATTGTCTGGGACACACTTAACATTGTCTGGCACACACTTAACATTGTCTGACACACACTTAACATTGTCTGGCACACACTTAGTATTGTCTGGCACACACTTAACATTGTGTGGGACACACTTAACATTGTCTGGCACACACTTAACATTGTGTGGCATACACTTAACATTGTCTGGCACACACTTAACATTGTCTGGTACACACTTAGCATTGTCTGGCACACACTTAACATTGTGTGGCACACACTTAACATTGTCTGGCACACACTTAACATTGTCTGGCACACACTTAGCATTGTCTGGCACACACTTAACATTGTGTGGCACACACTTAACATTGTCTGGCACACACTTAACATTGTCTGGCACTCACTTAACATTGTCTGGCACACACTTAACATTGTGTGGCACTCACTTAACATTGTGTGGCACACACTTAGCATTGTGTGGCACACACTTAACATTGTGTGGCACACACTTAACATTGTCTGGCACACACTTAACATTGTATTATAAGGTTCCATCAACAAGGATGGGTTTCCCTCACATTATCTTCGTCCTTCTCGTGTTCTCCTGTTCTGTTCTGACTCCCTCGTCTTGTTTTCTCGTCATTTCACTTTAATCACGATGGGTTTCTCACACATTTAAAATCGCCCTGGACAGGTTTCCCTGTCGTTTCCCTTCGTCATGGACGGGTTTCCTTGTCCCATTCTGTCTCCTTGGATGAGTTTCTCTGTCATTTTCCATCACACTGCAGAGGTTTCCCTTTCACTGTCAATCTCCCCGGACGGGTTTCCCTGTCATAGTCTCCCTGAACGAGTTTACCTATCATATTCTATCGTCTTTGACAGGTTTTCCTGTCATTTTCCAATACACTGCAAGTGTTTCCGCGGTAATATTCCAGTGACTTGGAAGTTAATCGGTCATTTTCCATCGCGCAGGACGGGTTACACTGTCATATTAAATCCCCCTGCACTTCTATCCCTGTCAATTTCGTTTCCCTTAGACGGTTTTTCTCTGTCATTTTCCATCGCTTTAAAGGGATTCCACTCTTATGTACCATTGCCAACGAAGGTTTATTTTTCATTTTCAATCATGCTTGATTGGTTTACCTGTCATTCTTCATCTTCCTGGACTGGTTTCCTTCTCATTATAAATCGCCCTGGACCGGTTTTCCGTTCATATTCCCTGGTTATGGACGGGTTACCCTGTAATTTTAATCACACTGAACGTGTTTCCCTGTCATATTTCATCGCCCTGGACGGGTTTCCCTGTCATATTTCATCGCCCTGGACGGGTTTCCTTGTCATATTTCATCGCCCTGGACGGGTTTCCCTGTCATATTTCATCGCCCTGGACGGGTTTCCCTGTCATATTTCATCGCCCTGGACGGGTTTCCCTGTCATATTTCATCGCCCTGGACGGTTTTCCCTGTCATATTTCATCGACCTGGACGGGTTTCTCTGTCATATTTCATCGCCCTGGACGGGTTTCCCTGTCATATTTCATCGCCCTGGACGGGTCTCCCTGTCATATTTCATCGCCCTGGACGGGTTTCCCTGTCATATTTCATCGCCCTGGACGGGTCTCCCTGTCATATTTCATCGCCCTGGACGGGTTTCCCTGTCACATTTCATCGCCCTGGACGGGTCTCCCTGTCATATTTCGTCGCCCTGGACGGGTTTCCCTGTCATATTTAAGCGCCATGGACGGGTCTCCCTGTCATATTTCATCGCCCTGGACGGGTTTCCCTGTCATATTTCATCGCCATGGACGGGTTTCCCTGTCATATTTCATCGCCCTGGACGGGTTTCCTTGTCATATTTCATCGCCCAGGATGGGTCTCCCTGTCATATTTCATCGCCCTGGACGGGTTTCCCTGTCATATTTCATCGCCATGGACGGGTCTCCCTGTCATATTTCATCGCCATGGACGGGTTTCCCTGTCATATTTCATCGCCCTGGACGGGTTTCCTTGTCATATTTCATCGCCCTGGACGGGTCTCCCTGTCATATTTCATCGCCCTGGACGGGTTTCTTTGTCATATTTCATGGCCCTGGACGGGTTTCCTTGTCATATTTCATCGCCCTGGACGGGTTTCTTTGTCATATTTCATGGCCCTGGACGGGTTTCTTTGTCATATTTCATCGCCCTGGACGGGTTTCCTTGTCATATTTCATCGCCCTGGACGGGTTTCCTTGTCATATTTCATCGCCCTGGACGGGTTTCCCTGTCATATTTCATCGCCCTGGACGGGTTTCCTTGTCATATTTCATTGCCCTGGACGGGTTTCCCTGTCATATTTCATCGCCCTGGACGGGTTTCCTTGTCATATTTCATCGCCCTGGACGGGTTTCCTTGTCATATTTCATCGCCCTGGACGGGTTTCCCTGTCATATTTCATAGCCCTGGACGGGTTTCCCTGTCATTTTTCATCGCCCTGGACGGGTTTCCTTGTCATATTTCGTCGCCCTGGACGGGTTTCCTTGTCATATGTTATGGCCCTGGACGGGTTTCACTGTCATATTTCATCGCCATGGACTGGTTTCCCTGTCATATTTCATCGCCCTGGACGGGTTTCCCTGTCATATTTCATCGCCCTGTTTCTTATGCTCTGTTCTGTGCATAGTATTTTATTCTGTCTGTGTCATTTTATTTTTATTTCAGTGAATTGTGTGTCTGTTTTAATTTTTGCACAAGTTTATTGAGTTCATTTTATCATTTTATTGTGTATTTCCTTGTTGCATTGAAAGTAAAGACAACTCACTGTGCCATTTATTCAATTTAAAGTAAAAGTTGAGCAAATTAGATTTGAGCAAAGTACAAGTTCTCTTGATTTTCAGTGTTTGTTAAATTGCATATTCTTCTTGTGTGAGTTCTTTGCTTACTGTGTAACTTGTCAATTTTTAATTACTTATGCAGAATAGTTAAGCATTTTCTTCCATTTAAGTTCACTGTGTTGTGTGTTCCTCAGTTATCATTTTCTTTTGTTCTCTAAATTCTTGTTTTACATTTCGCAAATATGTCTCAAGTTTTCTCAAGCGATGCCTCAGCACATGCTGCTAGTACAACCATTAATGTGTCAGCCCAAAATTCGAGTAACTCCTTATCAAACGATAGACATACTCAGACTTCTAGACTGCGTAATTTCAGTCATGATCCGTATGATGCTATGCCATTGTTCAATGGTGACCCAGACAACTTTGAAGGTTGGTTTACCGCAGTTAGAGCCAGAGCTAATGCTTCAGTTGATGGTCTCCCATCTGAGAGTTGTTTGATCAGTATCGGAAAGGAGAGTCTAGCCCGTTCTCCAGCAGCCTCAAATGTATTTAAATTAATTCGTATGAAGGACTTCCAAGATCTAACCAGGTGGCAAGATTATGAACAGTTAATTCGCAATTATCTTGAACTGGTGCGAGAAACCGATCCGTTTTCTCAAAGAATTAGTTTGCACAGCTCCGAGACCAGAAGAGTCATTAGATGAGTTTGCTCTTCGTCTTAATAACCTAATGTCCTCATTCGTTAAAGCAGGCCAAAATTCAAAGTACCTTAAAGATAACGATAAACCAGCCCTTGATGGGTTTGCCAAATTAGCTGCATTTGGAGTCATTAAACAACTAATGCCACCGACATCTAAGTATGTGTACAATTCAAGTCCGCTAGATGCTACTATGGGACCGCTTAAAGCTCTAATCCATGTACGAAATTTGTGTCCCGAGGGAACCTTCCCTTATCGTAGGTCTATGCCAAACACCTTGTCCAATCCTGTACCTCCTCTAGTTTGTGCTACTACCAAACCTCCCAACCGCAATCACTCGCGCCCATCATCCAAAGCAAGTGTTAAGAGCCATCATTCCCGTAGCACCCATAGTACGTACAGTAACCACAGTCAAAGAATTTGCTACAATTGTGGTTTCCGTGGCCATATCGCTAGTAATTGTTATGACAGTCACCCTAAGAAGCGTCGTACTGATGATGAGTACCAGTCAGATCTTCCCTACTGTACTTATCATAGAATTCATGGACATGACACATCTGAGTCCAATGCTCTCTACAATATGCAGTACTCTAGATCGTTCCGTGTCCGTTCCAACCGCAGAGCCAGGAGAGGAAACAGACGTCGTGGTTCTCAAACTAACCAGAACCAGGTTCATTCTTCCAATTCGGGGGAATTCAAGCGCCCCAGTCAAACCGTCCCATGGTGACAGTAGGTGATAACGAGTACACCATCCCCGTTCACAATTCCTTTGAAGCCTTAAGCAGTCTCGAGAATGACAATCCTGCTGATGATGTTGCTTCACATGTCTCTGACATAGATGATTTTGGGGATGAAGTAGAAAAAGTCTTTTCTGATGACAATCCACCTTTTTGTTTGCACATAACTTCCAATGCAACCATAGGCCCTATAGTGCAAGCATCTGTTCATAATGCGCCCGTTCATTTGTTCATGGACTCTGGTGCGCAAGTCAATATTATTAGGTCTAGTTTGTTTAAGGATAAGCAGTTACGACACGTCCTTCTCGTAGAACCGACTCATGTGTCCTCCCTTAGTGGAGTAGCTGGTTCTCACCTGCGTGTCCGAGGTCGGACTTCCCTAACCTTTTCTATTCAAGGTAGAGACTTCACTGCTTCCTTCCTTGTTGTCGACCACATTACTTTCCCTGGTGACCTTCTATTGGGATTTGCTTCCATGCGAGACTTACGCATTGTGCTCGACCCTTATCGATGGCATGCCCAAATTGACGACTTGATCGTTCCATTCCGGGGTTACCAGCTTGGATCCGAGATCTGCCATACTGCCGCAGAGTATGACACTCGAATTAAGTCCTTACAGGCCAGTGCATTTTCCAGTAGCGTACCCAAGCGGTCAGGCACTGGAAATAAATGGTATAAAATACCGACACAATGGCAATATAAACACAAATGCAGTATAATGTGATCCTTTATTGACTACAGAAACTCAAGACTTATCGCCACAGAAGACAACACTCAATACCGAAGAATCCTGGAATCATCACTTATTTCTATATCCGACAACTTCAACCAGAATAGTGGCTTCTATAACATAGCTGAACCACTTGCCAAGAAACTTCTTCATCGCTATCCCACATAAGAACACTGCAGAAGGTCTGCTCACAAACTTGTCCAGTCTCCTTTCCAAGCTACCCAAGTTTTTAGACTCTACAACCCAACTCGGTACATCATCAGATGCAGCATTCTTCACCTGACCTCAGCCGGACTATAAATACTCGCGTTCCTTCCACCCCAGGTAGTTCTGTTTGTGACTTGAAAAAGCCCACTGTGTGGGCGAAACGTAGTCAATAAAGGATCACATTATACTGCATTTGTGTTTATATTGCCGGTCAGGCACTGATGATCCTGTCACTTCTGTCTGTGTTCCTGCAACTTCAGACTTGCAAGATAGTGTCCAGTTACCTCAAGTGTCCGAGGATGCTCTGACTACCTTGAGTGCTGAGCCTATCCCTGCAATGTCTGTTAGTTCAAGTAGTAGTTTCTCCACAGGGGATGCCTTGTCGGAAAACAATTACTTGCAACTAGTAATGCCATCTCTTGTTGATGTCACATGCCGTCTGCAGAAAGACGTTTCTGTCGCAGCTAGTACCCTCACTAGAGTGTCTGTAGTTGTTCCTAGTGTTCCAGATGGTGATAACGTCCTAGTTCACAGTGATTTTTGCAAAGTAAAAGGCCTATTTGTTGAACCAGGTACATGTTGTAAGAGATAGTAAGATCCATTTCTTCCTAGCCAACACTTCTGGTCACAGTGTTCGCCTCAGAGCAAATACCAATCTTGTTGACCTTGTTCACTATCCTTACCCTGTTCAGGTAGAGGATGAGTTGTCACCTGACCAGTGGGTCGGTGCTATTTCTGCCGGGGAGACCTCATCCACTTCACTGGATCAATCTGTTCCACCAGTTGAGGAGAAAGACTTAGCTCCCACTGACTTCCCAGATGAAGTTAAGCGTTTGTTGACTCTGTTGAACAAACGTCGTAAAGCCATTGCTTTACCAGGTGAGAAGATGGGTATAACGAACTTATTGTCCCATCGTATTCCACTTGAACCTGGTACTAGACCTATCTACATACCTGCGTACAGAATGCCTCATTCACAAGTTGCTGTCGCAGAAGAATTGATCAATCAAATGCTTGATGATGGAGTTATTGCACCTAGCAATTCACCTTGGAATGCACCCTTGATCCTAGTACCTAAGAAGGATGGTACTTGGCGCCCAGTGATTGACTTTAGGAAGTTAAACGCGAAAACTATTCCAGATCGCTTCCCACTTCCTGTACTGGGTGATCTTTTACGCAATATCGGAGATAACAAAGTCTTCTCGACCCTGGACTTGTTACAAGGGTTTTGGCAAGTCCCTCTTCACGAGGACAGCCAAGAGTTAACTGCATTCTCCACTCCCACAGGTCATTATCACTTCCTCCGTATGGCGTTTGGATTACGATCGTCTCCTATCACGTTCTCTAGACTCATGACCAACATCTTTAGAGGTCTTATAGGTAAAGCACTTATGGTGTACTTAGACGACGTAATCGTCATGTCCGAAGATGTGGACACACACCTGAAAAGACTTGATACAGTACTTGGAAAGCTTGAAGAAGCCAATTTAAAGATCAAACTGTCCAAATGTCAATTTTTCAGATCAGAAATTAAGTTTCTTGGTCACGTAGTCACTCCCAGAGGGGTTACGACTGATCAAAGTAAAGTAACTGCTGTACAAAATTTTCCAACTCCCAAAACTGCTGATGCTGTAAGATCCTTTGTGGGCTTAGCAGGTTTTTATAGATCTTTCATTGCCAATTTTTCTTCCATAGCTGCTCCACTAACTGAGTTGCTTAAGAAAGATGCTCCTTTTGTTTGGACCTTCCGTCAAGAAAGAGCATTCCAGACATTAAAAGAAAAGCTAACATCTGCTCCAATTTTGAAATTTCCAGATTTTTCTAAGCCCTTCTATCTGACAACTGATGCTAGTTCAATTGGCATAGGTGCCGTACTAGCTCAGAAGACTGATAGCAAGTACAACGCAGTTGCATTTGCTAGCCGAGTCCTTACGAAGGCTGAACGTAATTATACAGTAACGGAGCAAGAAGCTTTAGCAATAGTATGGTCTTTAAAGCACTTCCGAGACATTATTTACCAGTACCCTGTTCATGTCTTGACAGACCATGCGCCACTGATACCTTTATTCCAGAACAAACAACCTACTGGAAGGTTAGCCAGATGGACCTTGACTATCCAAGAGTTCAATCCCACCTTTGAGCATTTACCTGGCAAGTCAAATGTAGTCGCAGATGCCTTATCGCGACATGTTAGTATAGTAACTGCAGACCCTCCATTTAGTGCTGAAGATGTAAAGAATGCTCAACGAACAGATCCCATGTGGTTTGGTGTGATTCGATTCCTGCTCCAGGAAGATCTTATTCTGACTGTGAAGCCACCAGCACCCATCAGTGACTTTGTCATGAACCAAGAATTACTGTATCGAACAGCCGAGTTGGGTACTCCTAGCAGAAGAGTTTACCAGTTAGTAATTCCACAGTCACTAGTGAACGTAGCTCTACAGCTAGTTCATGATGCACCAGGTGTTGCACACCCTGGTATGGATCGTTCTGTGAAACAAGCCAGAATGAAATACATTTGGCCACGTATGGCAACTGACATTTCCGAGTATGGTAAGAAATGTAGTGTCTGTATGCAGCATAAAGGAAATGTCAATGGTCCTAACCCAATCCAAGTGTACCCAACCACTAGCGAACCATGGGAAAGAGTTACCCTTGATTTGTTAACCAATTTTAAATGTTCCCTCCAAGGCAATAAACATCTGTGTGTTATGGTAGACCATTTCACCAGATATTGTGAGTTAGTTCCTATTGCAGATAAGACTGCAGAGACAGTAGCTAGAGCGTTTAAAGAATGCATTATCTGCAGGCATACCACTCCAAAGTCCTTACTAACAGATAATGGAGGTGAATTCTGTAATGAGATTCTTGAAAATTTGTGTACTTTATACAAGATCTCTAAATCCACCATTGTTCCTCATCATCCTGCCAGCAATGGGTTAGCGGAATGAACCAATAAGAAAGTACTTGATGTCTTGAGAGCCACTATCAATCCCAACAGTGAAACTTGGGATGAAGTTATACCAGATGTCCAGTGTGCCATAAATTCTGCTTACAATGCTTCCATAGGTGATACTCCACATTATGCATTGTATGGTGTAGACAAGCGTTTACCCTATGAGTTGTTATATTCCACTCCGAAACCTAATTACAACCCTGATGATTTTGTAGCAACTCGTACCAGCATGGCTCAGAGTGTTTTTAGAAGAATCCGTGAAACACTACATAAATCAACAGCAGAATTTACTAGAGTAACTAATAGCCGTGCTAAGCCGTCAAAAGTCAAAGTAGGTTCAAGAGTAATGCTGACAAATTTCAACAAAACATCCGAAATGCCTAAGCTCGATCAAAAGTTTGTCGGACCTTATCGAGTTGTAGAACATATCTCTGGTAATAAGTATAAGGTTAGAGAAATTAGTACTGGCAAATACAAGGAATCGCATTTAGATCATATGAAATTAGTATGCAATGTTGACGATATTGCTACCCAGACTAATATGACAGATGCTGGAAATCCTCTTGACTCTGTACCCTCTACCTCAGATACTCAGTCAGATAACCAACCTGAATGTCGTTACTCCTTGCGTACTTGACAAGTAATGAGAAACCCACAAGTATCTTTTGTAGATACTCCTTCAGATCTCTCTCAGTCAAGGCATGTGTTAGCCATTGCAGAGGAATTCGATCCTCCCAGAGATGATAACCATTCTGCATATGTAAACCTAACCCTCGCAGAATTGGGTTTAAATGTACATAGTCTGTATAATTAGATGTCCGAGATGAATGAAATTGTCAACTGTGTGTTTTGTTATTAGCTGATCAGTTTGTCAGAAATTTTCGTGTTCACGTTCCCTCCGTATTCTGAGAATTGACAGTAATAGTCTGAGTGCACCGGATGCTTTTGCTGTTAATTTCACCTTGTATATATATATATATTTATTCTTCCTCAGAATCCGTAGAGTGCATGAATACAGAACGACCGATCAATTCCATCCATATTGTACAATGATTTGTTCTTATAGTTTGTAATGAATACGTTAAAACCCATTACGTAAAATCCATTATGATACCATCCATTAGTTCTAAGTTATATATGAATTTGTTATTGTATAGAATCAGCCCGGATCCACCTGCCTGTTCAGCCTATAGTATAGTAGTGTATGTCGGGACGACATACGTAACATGACCGAGCTGTCAGCATAGTTGCTGATCCCTGTATTCCCTGTATTATATAGCATAGCATATTAGTATCATCCATGTGCTTTAGATACGAGATCCCTTGTAGGCCTGTGGTTTTGTGTGACGTCACGGGATGCAGATGAGTAGGCTCATACCTCTGCCCCGCTCTCACTCGGCGGCAGACTATTCAGCAGACAGGCAAGGCACTGGGCTCCATCCCTCATCTCAGCCTGACAATATAGTTACCATCCTACAAGTGTGTCTACCTAAAACCTACGATATCTCCATTAAAGAACCCTTACGATATCCCTGTCATATTTCTTCTCCATGGACGGGTTTCCCTGTCATATTTCATCGCCCTGGACGGGTTTCCCTGTCATATTTCATCGCCCTGGATGGGTTTTCCTGTCATAGTTCATCGACCTGGACGGGTTTCCCTGTCATATTTCATCGCCCTGGACGGGTTTCCCTGTCATATTTCATCACCCTGGATGGGTTTCCTTGTCATATTTCATCGCCCTGGACGGGTTTCCTTGTCATATTTCATCGGCCTGGATGGGTTTCCTTGTCATATTTCATTGCCCTGGACGGGTTTCCCTCTCAAATTTCATCGCCCTGGACGGGTTTCCCTCTCAAATTTCATCGACCTGGATGGGTTTCCTTGTCATATTTCATCGGCCTGGACTGGTTTCCCTGTCATATTTCATCGCCCTGGACGTGTTTCCCTGACATATTTCATCGCCCTGGACGGGTTTCCCTGTCATATTTCGTCGCCCTGGACGGGTCTCCCTGTCATATTTCATCGCCGTTGACGGGTTTCCCTGTCATATTTCATCGCCCAGGACGGGTTTCCCTGTCATATTTCATCGCCCTGGACGGGTTTCCCTGTTATATTTCATTGACCTGGACGGGTTTCTCTGTCATATTTCATCGCCCTGGACGGGTTTCCCTGTCATATTTCATTGACCTGGACGTGTCTCCCTGTCACATTTCAACGCCCTGGACGGGTTTCCCTGTCATATTTCATTGACCTGGACGGGTCTCCCTGTCATATTTCATCGCCCTGGACGGGTTTCCTTGTCATATTTCATCGCCCTGGACGGGTTTCCCTGTCATATTTCATCGCCCTGGACGGGTTTCCTTGTCATATTTCATCGCCCTGGATGGGTTTCCCTCTCATATTTCATTGACCTGGACAGGTCTCCCTGTCATATTTCATCGCCCTGGACGGGTTTCCCTGTCATATTTCACCGCCCTGGACGGGTTTCCCTGGCATATTTCATCGCCCTGGACGGGTTTTCTTGTCATAATTCATCGCCCTGGACGGGTTTCCCTGTCACATTTAATCTTCTGGACGGGTTTCCCTGTCATAATTTATCGCCCTGGACGGGATTCCCTTTCATATTTCATCGCCCAGGACGGGTTTCCCTGTCATATTTCATCGCCGTTGACGGGTTTCCCTGTCATATTTCATCGCCCTGGACGGGTTTCCCTGTCATATTTCATCGCCGTTGACGGGTTTCCCTGTCATATTTCATCGCCCTGGACGGGTTTCCCTGTCATATTTCATCGCCCTGGACGGGTTTCCCTGTCATATTTCATCGCCCTGGACGGTTTTCCTTGTCACATTTCATCGCCCTGGACGGTTTTCCCTGTCATATTTCATCGCCCTGGACGGGTTTCCCTGTCATATTTCATCGCCCTGGACGGGATTCCCTGTCATATTTCATCGCCCTGGACGGGTTTCCCTGTCATATTTCATCGCCCTGGACGGGTTTCCTTGTCATATTTAATCGCCCTGGACGGGTTTCCCTGTCACATTTCATCGCCCTGGACGGGTTTCCCTCTCATATTTAATCGCCCTGGACGGGTTTCCCTGTCATATTTCATCGCCCTGGACGGGTTTCCCTGTCACATTTCATCGCCCTGGACGGGTTTCCCTCTCATATTTAATCGCCCTGGACGGGTTTCCCTGTCATATTTCATCGCCCTGGACGGGATTCCCTGTCATATTTCATCGCCCTGGACGGGTTTCCCTGTCACATTTCATCGCCCTGGACGGGTTTCCTTGTCATATTTCATCGCCCTCGACGGGTTTCCCTGTCATATTTCATCGCCCTGGACAGGATTCCCTGTCATATTTCATCGCCCTGGACGGGTTTCCCTGTCATATTTCATCGCCCTGGACGGGTTTCCCTGTCATATTTCATCGCCCTGGACGGGTTTCCCTGTCATATTTCATCGCCCTGGACGGGTTTCCCTGTCATATTTCATCACCCTGGACGGTTTTCCTTGTCATATTTCATCGGCCTGGACGGGTTTCCTTGTCATATTTCATCGCCCTGGACGGGTTTCCCTCTCATATTTCATCGCCCTGGACGGGATTCCCTGTCACACTTCATCGCCCTGGACGGGATTCCCTGTCATATTTCATCGCCCTGGACGGGTTTCCCTGTCACATTTCATCGCCCTGGACGGGTTTCCTTGTCATATTTCATCGCCCTCGACGGGTTTCCCTGTCATATTTCATCGCCCTGGACAGGATTCCCTGTCATATTTCATCGCCCTGGACGGGTTTCCCTGTCATATTTCATCGCCCTGGACGGTTTTCCTTGTCATATTTCATCGCCCTGGACGGGTTTCCTTGTCATATTTCATCGCCCTGGACGGGATTCCCTGTCATATTTCATCGCCCTGGACGGGTTTCCCTGTCACATTTCATCGCCCTGGACGGGTTTCCCTGTCATATTTCATCGCCCTGGACAGGATTCCCTGTCATATTTCATCGCCCTGGACGGGTTTCCCTGTCATATTTCATCGCCCTGGACGGGTTTCCCTGTCATATTTCATCGCCCTGGACGGGTTTCCCTGTCATATTTCATCGCCCTGGACGGGTTTCCCTGTCATATTTCATCACCCTGGACGGTTTTCCTTGTCATATTTCGTCGCCCTGGACGGGTCTCCCTGTCATATTTCATCGCCGTTGACGGGTTTCCCTGTCATATTTCATCGCCCAGGACGGGTTTCCCTGTCATATTTCATTGACCTGGACGTGTCTCTCTGTCACATTTCAACGCCCTGGACGGGTTTCCCTGTCATATTTCATTGACCTGGACGGGTCTCCCTGTCATATTTCATCGCCCTGGACGGGTTTCCCTGTCATATTTCATCGCCCTGGACGGGTTTCCTTGTCATATTTCATCGCCCTGGACGGGTTTCCCTGTCATATTTCATTGACCTGGACGGGTCTCCCTGTCATATTTCATCGCCCTGGACGGGTTTCCCTGTCATATTTCATCGCCCTGGACGGGTTTCCTTGTCATATTTCATCGACCTGGCGGGTTTCCCTGTCATATTTCATCGCCCTGGACGGGTTTCCCCGTCATATTTCATCGCCCTTGACGGGTTTCCCTGTCATATTTCATCGCCCTGGACGGGTTTCTTTGTCATATTTCATTGCCCTGCACGGGTTTCCTTGTCATATTTCATTGCCCTGGACCGGTTTCACTGTCATATTTCATCGCCCTGGACGGGTTTCCTTGTCATATTTCATCGCCCTGGACGGGTTTCCCTGTCATATTTCATCGCCCTGGACGGGTTTCCTTGTCATATTTCATCGCCCTGGACGGGTTTCCCTGTCATATTTCATTGACCTGGACGGGTTTCCTTGTCATATTTCATCGCCCTGGACGGGTTTCCCTGTCATATTTCATCGCCCTGGACGGGTTTCCTTGTCATATTTCATCGCCCTGGACGGGTTTCCCTGTCACATTTCATCGCCCTGGACGGGTTTCCCTCTCATATTTAATCGCCCTGGACGGGTTTCCCTGTCATATTTCATTGACCTGGACGGGTTTCCTTGTCATATTTCATCGCCCTGGACGGGTTTCCCTGTCATATTTCATCGCCCTGGACGGGTTTCCTTGTCATATTTCATCGCCCTGGACGGGTTTCCCTGTCATATTTCATCGCCCTGGACGGGTTTCCCTGTCATATTTCATCGCCCTGGACGGGTTTCCCTGTCATATTTCATTGACCTGGACGGGTTTCCTTGTCATATTTCATCGCCCTGGACGGGTTTCCTTGTCATATTTCATTGACCTGGACGGGTTTCCTTGTCATATTTCATCGCCCTGGACGGGTTTCCTTGTCATATTTCATTGACCTGGACGGGTTTCCTTGTCATATTTCATCGCCCTGGACGGGTTTCCCTGTCATATTTCATTGACCTGGACGGGTTTCCTTGTCATATTTCATCGCCCTGGACGGGTTTCCCTGTCATATTTCATTGACCTGGACGGGTTTCCTTGTCATATTTCATCGCCCTGGACGGGTTTCCCTGTCATATTTCATCGCCCTGGACGGGTTTCCTTGTCATATTTCATTGACCTGGACGGGTTTCCTTGTCATATTTCATTGACCTGGACGGGTTTCCCTGTCACATTTCATCGCCCTGGACGGGTTTCCCTCTCATATTTAATCGCCCTGGACGGGTTTCCCTGTCACATTTCATCGCCCGGGACGGGTTTCCCTCTCATATTTAATCGCCCTGGACGGGTTTCCCTGTCATATTTCATCGCCCTGGACGGGATTCCCTGTCATATTTCATCGCCCTGGACGGGTTTCCCTGTCACATTTCATCGCCCTGGACGGGTTTCCCTGTCATATTTCATTGACCTGGACGTGTCTCCCTGTCACATTTCAACGCCCTGGACGGGTTTCCCTGTCATATTTCATTGACCTGGACGGGTCTCCCTGTCATATTTCATCGCCCTGGACGGGTTTCCCTGTCATATTTCATCGCCCTGGACGGGTTTCCCTGTCATATTTCATTGACCTGGACGGGTCTCCCTGTCATATTTCATTGACCTGGACGGGTTTCCTTGTCACATTTCATCGCCCTGGACGGGTTTCCCTGTCATATTTCATTGACCTGGACGTGTCTCCCTGTCACATTTCAACGCCCTGGACGGGTTTCCCTGTCATATTTCATTGACCTGGACGGGTCTCCCTGTCATATTTCATCGCCCTGGACGGGTTTCCCTGTCATATTTCATTGACCTGGACGGGTTTCCCTGTCATATTTCATCGCCCTGGACGGGTTTCCCTGTCATATTTCATCGCCCTGGACGGGTTTCCCTGTCATATTTCATTGACCTGGACGGGTTTCCTTGTCATATTTCAACGCCCTGGACGGGTTTCCCTGTCATATTTCATTGACCTGGACGGGTTTCCTTGTCACATTTCATCGCCCTGGACGGGTCTCCCTGTCATATTTCATCGCCCTGGACGGGTTTCCCTGTCATATTTCATCGCCCTGGACGGGTTTCCCTGTCATATTTCATTGACCTGGACGGGTTTCCCTGTCATATTTCATCGCCCTGGACGGGTTTCCCTGTCATATTTCATCGCCCTGGACGGATTTCAATGTCATATTTCATCGAAATGGACGGGTTTCCCTGTCATATTTCATCGACCTTGTCCGGATTTCTGTCATATTTCACGGCACTAGACGGGTTTCCTTGTCATATTTCATCGGCCTGAACGGATTTCCGTGTCATATTTCATCGACCTGGACGGGTTCCCCTGTCATATTTCATTGCCCTGGACGGGTTTCCCTCTCATATTTCATCGCCCAGGACGGGTTTCCCTGTCATATTTCATTGACCTGACGGGTTTCCTGTCATATTTCATCGCCCTGGACGGGTTTCCGTCATATTTCATTGACCTGACGGGTTCCTTGTCATATTTCATCGCCCTGGACGGGTTTCCTGTCATATTTCATCGCCCTGACGGGTTTCCTTGTCATATTTCATCGACCTGGACGGGTTTCCCTGTCATATTTCATCGCCCTGGACGGGTTTCCTTGTCATATATCATCGACCTGGACGGGTTTGCTTGTCATATTTCATCGACCTGGACGGGTTTCCTTGTCATATTCCATCGACCTGGATGGGTTTGCCTGTCATATTTCATCGCCTTGGACGGATTTCAATGTTATATTTCATCGCCCTGGAGGGGTTTCCCTATCATATTTCATGGACCTGGACGGGATTCGTGTCATATTTCATCGCCCTGGACGGGTTTCTTGTCATATTTCATCGCCCTGGACGGGTTTCCTTGTCATATTTCATCGCCCTGGACGGGTTTCTCTGTTATTATCAGTCACCATGGACGTGTTTCCTTGTTATTATCAGTCGCCATGGACGTGTTTCCCTGTTATTATCAGTCACCATGGACGTGTTTCTCTGTTATTATCAGTCACCATGGACGTGTTTCCCTGTTATTATCAGTCGCCATGGACGTGTTTCCCTGTTATTATCAGTCGCCATGGACGTGTTTCCCTGTTATTATCAGTCACCATGGACGTGTTTCCCTGTTATTATCAGTCGCCATGGAAGTGTTTCCCTGTTATTATCAGTCACCATGGACGGGTTTCCCTGTTATTATCAGTCACCATGGACGTGTTTCCCTGTTATTATCAGCCGCCATGGACGTGTTTCCCTGTTATTATCAGTCACCATGGACGTGTTTCCCTGTTATTATCAGTCACCATGGACGTGTTTCCCTGTTATTATCAGTCACCATGGACGTGTTTCCCTGTTATTATCAGTCACCATGGACGTGTTTCCCTGTTATTATCAGTCGCCATGGACGTGTTTCCCTGTTATTATCAGTCACCATGGACGTGTTTCCCTGTTATTATCAGTCACCATGGACGTGTTTCCCTGTTATTATCAGTCACCATGGACGTGTTTCCCTGTTATTATCAGTCACCATGGACGTGTTTCCCGATTATTATCAGTCACCATGGACGTGTTTCTCTGTTATTATCAGTCACCATGGACGTGTTTCCCTGTTATTATCAGTCACCATGGACGTGTTTCTCTGTTATTATCAGTCACCATGGACGTGTTTCTCTGTTATTATCAGTCACCATGGACGTGTTTCCCTGTTATTATCAGTCGCCATGGACGTGTTTCCCTGTTATTATCAGTCGCCATGGACGTGTTTCCCTGTTATTATCAGTCGCCATGGACGTGTTTCCCTGTTATTATCAGTCACCATGGACGTGTTTCCCTGTTATTATCAGTCACCATGGACGTGTTTCCTTGTTATTATCAGTCGCCATGGACGTGTTTCCCTGTTATTATCAGTCACCATGGACGTGTTTCCCTGTTATTATCAGTCACCATGGACGTTTTTCCACACACACACACACACACACACACACACACACACACACACACACACACACACACACACACACACACACACACACACGTGAAGCAGTATCGCTAAATAGTGCTCCCAGGATTTAGCGTTCTAGTGGCTGTCCTAAGATATTATTAGCGGTCATCGTACGTGAGTGAATCAGTGAACATACCTACAAGAGTGTAATAGCTTTCAAGAGTGCGAATAATGTGATAGGATCAAGAATTTTACAATTTAAATTTGAATGAAATTTGAGTGAGGGAGGGAAGCAGTCAGCTGATCAGGCTGCTGGTGCAGTGTTGACACAAAATATCCAGTTAATTGTGTTAACGGTGTGATCTGAAATATTAACAAATACATATGTTGGTTGATTATAGCAGCAGTGTAGTGATAAGGTCATAAAAGAGTGATTAAGTAAATACTGAAAGTAAGAAAAAATTAGTCAATCCCCAGCTGTTGGTGTTGTGAATGTAGCTAACATCATCAGACTTGTTATGACCATAATACTGTACTAAAGAAAAAGGAGGGAATACCAAGTCTTAAAAGAAAAAGAAAATAAAAACTTGAATGCATGATAAAGTTCCTGAAGGAGTTACAAAATTGAAGGAGATTTACTTACTTATAGCAGCCGACCAGCAGGAACCTCCATTGTTGTGCAGACGACATCACTTGCCTATTTGTGGTTAATTTTGGTTAGTGTCTAAAGTGTCTCGCCCTGCTGGTTGTATGCTATACCATCTCTCTCTCCCTATTTCAGTACCAGGAGATAGATAGTGGTTAGTAAATTATCTAAATATCGCCAGGTAAACTCCAGAAGAGTTGTGTAGCCTAGTGAACCCCCCCCCCCGTTTTTCTGAGGGACAAGCTAGTAAACAAGTACGCACATACAAACACACGTGTGCACCCGTAATTATTATTATAATAAACATTAGTATATATTAATAAGGAATTGAGTGAGAAAAAATAATCCTATAATCTTCAAAAAGTAAAGTAGCCTAGTGTGCGGAGATCTGGGCCGGGAGAGTACCGGTGAACCAACAACAATAAAGATCTGGGCCGGGAGAGTACCGGTGAAACAACAACAATAAAGATCTGGGCCGGGAGAGTACCGGTGAACCAACAACAATAAAGATCTGGGCCGGGAGAGTACCGGTGAAACAACAACAATAAAGATCTGGGCCGGGAGAGTACCGGTGAAACAACAACAATAAAGATCTGGGCCGGGACAGTACCGGTGAACCAACAACAACGAAGATCTGGGCCGGGACAGTACCGGTGAACCAACAACAACGAAGATCTGGGCCGGGACAGTACCGGTGAACCAACAACAACGAAGATCTGGGCCGGGAGAGTACCGGTGAAACAACAACAATAAAGATCTGGGCCGGGAGAGTACCGGTGAACCAACAACAATAAAGATCTGGGCCGGGAGAGTACCGGTGAACCAACAACAATAAAGATCTGGGCCGGGAGAGTACCGGTGAAACAACAACAATAAAGATCTGGGCCGGGAGAGTACCGGTGAACCAACAACAATAAAGATCTGGGCCGGGAGAGTACCGGTGAAACAACAACAATAAAGATCTGGGCCGGGAGAGTACCGGTGAAACAACAACAATAAAGATCTGGGCCGGGAGAGTACCGGTGAACCAACAACAATAAAGATCTGGGCCGGGAGAGTACCGGTGAACCAACAACAATAAAGATCTGGGCCGGGAGAGTACCGGTGAACCAACAACAATAAAGATCTGGGCCGGGAGAGTACCGGTGAACCAACAACAATAAAGATCTGGGCCGGGAGAGTACCGGTGAAACAACAACAATAAAGATCTGGGCTGGGAGAGTACCGGTGAAACAACAACAATAAAGATCTGGGCCGGGAGAGTACCGGTGAAACAACAACAATAAAGATCTGGGCTGGGAGAGTACCGGTGAAACAACAACAATAAAGATCTGGGCCGGGAGAGTACCGGTGAACCAACAACAATAAAGATCTGGGCCGGGAGAGTACCGGTGAACCAACAACAACGAAGATCTGGGCCGGGAGAGTACCGGTGAACCAACAACAACGAAGATCTGGGCCGGGAGAGTACCAGTGAACCAACAACAACGAAGATCTGGGCCGGGGGAGTACCGGTGAACCAACAACAATAAAGATCTGGGCCGGGAGAGTACCGGTGAAACAACAACAACGAAGATCTGGGCCGGGAGAGTACCGGTGAACCAACAACAATAAAGATCTGGGCCGGGAGAGTACCGGTGAAACAACAACAATAAAGATCTGGGCCGGGAGAGTACCGGTGAAACAACAACAATAAAAATCTGGGCCGGGAGAGTACCGGTGAACCAACAACAATAACAAATAGTGTTAACGTGACCCCCCCCTCTCTTTTTCAAAGAACAACACGCTAGTAAACACACACACACACAAACACAAGTGTACGCAATTAATATTATATAGTATATATTAGTGCATATTAATAAGGAATTGATTGTGAATTTTTTTTTTATAATCTTCAAAAGAGTAGCGTAGCCTAGTGTGCGCACGCACACCCACACACACCCACACACCCACCCACACACACACACCCACACACACTCACACACCCACCCACACACACCCACACACACTCACACCCACACACACCCACACACACCCACACACACCCACACACACCCACACACACCCACACACACCCACACACACCCACACACACCCACACACCCACACACACCCACACACGCACACACACCCACACACCCACCCACACACACCCACACACACTCACACACACCCACACACACCCACCCACACACACCCACACACACCCACACACACTCACACACACCCACACACACCCACACACACCCACACACACCCACACACACCCACACACACCCACACACCCACACACACCCATACACGCACACACACTCACACACCCACCCACACACACCCACACACACTCACACACACCCACACACACCCACACACACCCACACACACCCACACACACCCACACACACCCACACACCCACACACACCCACACACGCACACACACCCACACACCCACCCACACACACCCACACACCCACACACACCCACACACACCCACACACCCACACACACACCCACACACACCCACACACACCCACCCACACACCCACCCACCCACCCACCCACACACCCACCCGCACACCCACCCCACACACACACCCACCCACACACCCACACACACCCCACACCCACCCACCCACCCACCCACACACCCGCACACCCACCCACACACACACCCACACACACCCACAAACACACACACACCCACACACCCACACACCCACACACCCACCCACACCCACCCACACCCACCCACACACCCACACACTCACCCACACACCCACCCACACACCCACCCACACACCCACCCACACACCCACCCACACACCCACCCACACCCCCACACACACACCCACACACACAAACACGCACACAACCACACACACCCACACACACCCACACACCCACACACCCACACCCACCCACACACCCACCCACACACCCACCCACACCCACCCACACACCCACCCCCCCTTCCACACCCCCCCACACACACGCTACACACACACAACACACACACACACACACACACACACATATTGCCAGACTCGCACACACACACACACACACACACACACACATATTGCCAGACTCGCACATACACTCCCCCCCTCCCCCACCGACATCTCACTCCTTCACCTGATCCCTCCCCTCCCTCTTTCACCCTCCCCCTCCCCACCTCTCCCTCACCCACTTACCCACTTGCTTCACTCTCCTTCCCACTCCCCCTCCCCACTACTATCCCATATAGCCACAGTTCCTCCTCTACCTCCCCCCCCCACACTCTGACATATACAATACTAACCTAACATACAGAATTACATAGGTTTCCCACTCTGAGACAATCAGGATAAAACAAAAATGGGTTGCCAGAGAGCAACAAGAAAACCCAAGGGACAGGAGGAGGAAACTGCAAAGGAAGATTGGGTAGCAGAGCTCACAAAAAGGGAACAAGAATGGGAAAAGAAACTAGAAGAACTTAGCATGAGAATGGAAGAGAGGATAGACATGGAAAGCAGGAAGTGGGAGGTGAAAGTCAAAGCAGCAGAGGCCAGGATACAGAGTTTAGAAGAGGAACTGGAAAATCTGAAACAGCCTAAAGAACTAAAGAACATTTTGGGATTGACAACAGAGACCGCTACCTCAGCCACAAATAAGGGGACTGTAGGGAAAGAAGGAGCAAAACTGCATCTAGAAGCTCTATCAGTGGAGACTGTAGTAAATGAAAGAGCTAAGCTATATGTGGAGGCCCTAAAAGACCACAACAGAGCCCAGGGAAAGCCGAGAAGGGAAAATGACAGGCCACTGAGCCCATGTACAGTAGCTAGTGAAACTGAAGAAAGGAAAGTTGCAATGGAGGAAATCAAATTGAATGAGGGGATACACAGGGATATGCAGTGGGAGAATGAAAGGGTGAGGTCAGTCTTTGTGTATGGGCTACAGGAAGTTGAAGGGGAAACATATGAAGCAAGAAAACAAGGGGAAAAAAAAGCAATTGAAAGCATCATGAAAGTAATCGGAGAAGACGACATGACCCAGCTGGAAAATTTTCGGAGAATAGGGGGGTTTGTAAAAAAAAGAACCCGGCCAGTGAAAGTGACCTTCAAGGCAGAATCGACTCGGAACAGGATACTGCAGGAAAAAGCACGATTAAGGGACATGCCAGCATACAGGAAGGTGTATCTCGACCGCGACAGAACACAAGACGAAAGGCGGAAACTGAGAGAGATGGTACAAAGGCGAAAGGAGGAAAGAGAGGGGATGGAGAAGACAGACAGGAGATCCCAGACACAGGAAGAAGATCAAATACAACCTCCCTCACAGCTTCCTATAGAAGCCTCCCAACCAGGTCAACCCCAGTGCAGCCAAACACTCTAAACCAAAACACCCATGCCATATCCAATGCCCCCACCCACTACATTACAAACTCCACCCCCACAGCAACCACCCATAGTTCCTTATCAGGTCTCCCACTTCCCCAACCCCAATACACCTCCCAGACCACAGTCTTAGAAAAAAAGTTGAAGGTATGGTATACAAATGCAGATGGAATAACAAATAAGTATGAGGAGTGGCACGAAAGAATCAAGGAGACATCCCCAGACATAATAGCACTCACAGAAACAAAACTCACCAGAATAATAACAGATTCAATCTTTCCACCCGGATATCAAATCTTCAGGAAAGACAGAGGGAGGAGAGGGGGAGGAGGAGTTGCACTGCTCATTAAAAGCCAGTGGGGTTTTGAGAAAATGGAAGGAATGGATGGCATGGGTGAAAGGGACTACTTAGTAGGAACAATCCAGTCTGAGGGACATAAGGTGATAATTGCAGTAATGTACAACCCACCACAGAACTGCAGGAGACCAAGAGAAGAATACGATGAGAGCAACAGAGCCATGGTCGACACACTAGCCGAGGTGGCCAGGAGAGCACACGTGGGGGGAGCAAAGTTACTAGTTATGGGTGATTTCAATCACAAGGAGATTGACTGGGAAAACCTGGAGCCCCATGGGGGTTCCGAAACATGGAGAGCCAAGATGATGGATGTAGTACTGGAAAACCTCATGCATCAACATGTTAGAGACACTACCAGAGAGAGAGGAGAAGATGAACCAGCAAGACTGGACCTTGTATTCACCTTGAGTAGTTCAGACATCGAGGATATCTTGTATGAAAGGCCCCTGGGAGCTAGTGATCATGTGGTTCTGTGCTTCGACTACATAGTTGAGCTCCAAGTGGAGAGAGTAGCAGGAATAGGATGGGAAAAACCAAACTACAAAAGGGGGAACTACTCAGGCATGAGGAACTTCCTTCAAAACATTCAGTGGGAGAGGGAACTGACAGGAAAACCAGTACAAGAAATGATGGACTATGTGGCAACAAAATGCAAGGAGACAGAGGAGAGGTTTGTTCCCAAGGGAAACAGAAATAATGGGAAGAACAGAGCGAGTCCTTGGTTCACCCAAAGGTGTAGGGAGGCAAAAACTAGGTGTACTAGAGAATGGAAAAGGTACAGAAGACAGAGAACTCAGGAAAATAAAGAGATTAGCCGAAGAGCCAGAAATGAATATGCACAGATAAGAAGGGAGGCTCAGCGACAATATGAAAATGACATAGCATCGAAAGTCAAGACTGACCCGAAGCTGTTGTACAGCCACATCAGGAGGAAAACAACAGTCAAGGACCAGGTAATCAGACTGAGGAAGGGTGATGGGGAATTCACAAGCAACGACCGAGAGGTATGTCAGGAGCTCAACACGAGATTTAAAGAAGTATTTACAGTGGAAACCAGTAGGACTCCAGGAAATCAGAACAGGGGGGTACACCAGCAAGTGCTGGATGAGGTACATATAACCAAGGAGGAAGTGAAGAAGCTGCTATGCGAACTTGACACCTCAAAGGCGGTGGGACCAGACAACATCTCTCCGTGGGTCCTTAAAGAGGGAGCAGAGATATTGTGTGTGCCATTAACAAAGATCTTCAACACATCATTTGAAACTGGGCAACTCCCTGAGGTATGGAAAATGGCAAATGTAGTCCCAATTTTTAAAAAGGGAGACAGACATGAGGCACTAAACTACAGACCTGTATCACTAACGTGTATAGTATGCAAGGTCATGGAGAAGATCATCAGGAGGAGAGTGGTGGAGCACCTGGAAAGAAACAAGTGTATAATTGACAACCAGCATGGTTTCAGGGAAGGAAAATCCTGTGTCACAAACCTACTAGAGTTTTATGACAAGGTGACAGAAGTAAGACAAGAGAGAGAGGGGTGGATCGACTGCATTTTTTTGGACTGCAAAAAGGCCTTCGACACAGTTCCTCACAAGAGGTTACTGAAAAAGCTAGAAGATCAGGCACACATAACAGGAAAGGCACTGCAATGGATCAGAGAATACCTGACAGGGAGGCAACAACGAGTCATGGTACGTGACGAGGTGTCAGAGTGGGCGCTTGTGACAAGCGGGGTTCCACAGGGGTCAGTCCTAGGACCTGTGCTGTTCTTGGTATATGTGAACGACATAACGGAAGGGATAGACTCAAAAGTGTCCTTGTTTGCAGATGATGTGAAGTTAATGAGAAGAATCAAATCGGATGAGGATCAGGCAGGACTACAAAGAGACCTGGACAGGCTGCAAGCCTGGTCCAGAAACTGGCTCCTTGAGTTTAACCCTGCCAAATGCAAAGTCATGAAGATTGGGGAAGGGCAAAGAAGACCGCAGACACAATATAGTTTAGATGGCCAAAGACTGCAAACCTCACTCAAGGAAAAAGATCTGGGGGTGAGTATAACACCGAGCATATCTCCTGAGGCGCACATAAATCAGATAACTGCTGCAGCATACGGGCGCCTGGCAAACCTACGGATAGCGTTCGATACCTCAGTAAGGAGTCGTTCAAGACCCTGTATACCATTTACGTCAGGCCCATACTGGAGTATGCAGCACCAGTTTGGAATCCACACCTAGTCAAGCACGTCAAGAAATTAGAGAAAGTGCAAAGGTTTGCAACAAGACTAGTCCCAGAGCTACGGGGATTGTCCTACGAAGAAAGGTTGAGGGAAATCGGCCTGACGACACTGGAGGCCAGGAGGGTCAGGGGAGACATGATAACGACATATAAAATACTGCGCGGAATAGACAAGGTGGACAAAGACAGGATGTTCCAGAGATGGGACACAGACACAAGAGGTCACAATTGGAAGTTGAAGACTCAGATGAATCGAAGGGATGTTAGGAAGTATTTCTTCAGTCATAGAGTAGTCAAGTCGTGGAATAGTCTAGAAAGTGAAGTAGTGGAGGCGGGAACCATACATAGTTTTAAGGCGAGGTATGATATAGCTCATGTAGCAGGGAGAGAGAGGACCTAGTAGCAATCAGTGAAGAGGCGGGGCCAGGAGCTATGACTCGACCCCTGCAACCACAAATAGGTGAGTACACACACGCACACACGCACACACACACATACACACACACACACACACACACACACACACACACACACACGCACACACACACACACACACACACACACACACACACACACACACACACACACACACACACATGTCTATGGGCTAGACGAAGCTGAAGGGGAAACTTATGATGAAAGAAAGCAGGAGGAGAAAAAAGCGATTGAAGGTATCATGAAGGTGATAGACAAGGGAGACATGACCCAGGTGGCAAATTTTCGGAGAATTGGGTGGTTCACAAAGAGAAGAAAACGGCCTCTCAAAGTAATTTTCAAGGCAGAATCAACCCGAACCATGATCCTGCAGGAGAAAGCACTGCTGAGTGGCAAATAGGAGTTCATGCGTGTGTACCTCGATCGAGACAGAACACAGGAGGAAAGGATGATACTGAAAGAGAGAGTGCAAAAACGAAAGGAGGAATGAGAGGAAATGACAAAGAAGAGCAGAATAACCCAGGCACAGGTGGAAGGGCAAGCACACCCCCAGAAACACCTGCAGAAGGACTCCAGCCACGACACCCCCAAGGCAACTGAACAATCCAAACCAACCATCACATACCGATCCCTCTGTTCCCACCCCCCGCACCACAAACCCTACCCCTACAGCAACCCTCTGTGGGAGCTCTTCCTCCACCTCCACTGCAACCCTCCACAGGCCCCCACCAGGGCTCCTGCTCTCCCAACCCCAGTATTCCCCCAGGACCACAGTTACAGTATTAGAACAGAAGTTGAAGGTTTGGTACACAAATGCGGATGGATTACCGAATAAAATGAGGAATGGCAAGAAAGAATCAATGAGAAGTCCCCAGACATCATAGCTGTTACAGAAACAAAACTCACAGAGATAACAACAGATGCAATCTTTCCACCAGGATACCAGATCATGAGGAAAGATAGAAGGGGCAGAGGGGGAGGAGGGGTTGCTCTGGAGTTTACCTGGAGAGAATTCCGGGGGTCAACGCCCCCGCGGCCCGGTCTGTGACCAGGCCTGCTCGTAAAAAACTGATGGAAATTCGAGAAAATGGGAGGCATAGACGAGACAGGAGAAAGGGACTACATAGTAGGTACACTTTAGTCTGGGGAACACAAGGTGGTCATTGCAGTGATGTATAATCCACCACAGAACTGCAGGAGGCCAAGAGAGGAATATGAAGAGAGCAACAGAGCAATGGTGGACACACTTGCTGAGGTGGCAAGAAGAGCTCACTCCAGCAGAGCAAAGTTGCTGGTTACCTGGAGTTTACCTGGAGAGAGTTCCGGGGGTCAACGCCCCCGCGGCCCGGTCTGAGACCAGGCCTCCTGGTGGATCAGAGCCTGATCAACCAGGCTGTTGCTGCTGGCTGCACGCAAACCAACATACGAGCCACAGCCCGGCTGATCCGGAACTGACTTTAGGTGCTTGTCCAGTGCCAGCTTGAAGACTGCCAGGGGTCTGTTGGTAATCCCCCTTATGTGTGCTGGGAGGCAGTTGAACAGTCTCGGGCCCCTGACACTTATTGTATGGTCTCTTAACGTGCTAGTGACACCCCTGCTTTTCATTGGGGGGATGGTGCATCGTCTGCCAAGTCTTTTGCTTTCGTAGTGGGTGATTTTCGTGTGCAAGTTCGGTACTAGTCCCTCTAGGATTTTCCAGGTGTATATAATCATGTATCTCTCCCTCCTGCGTTCCAGGGAATACAGGTTTAGGAACCTCAAGCGCTCCCAATAATTGAGGTGTTTTATCTCCGTTATGCGCGCCGTGAAAGTTCTCTGTACATTTTCTAGGTCGGCAATTTCACCTGCCTTGAAAGGTGCTGTTAGTGTGCAGCAATATTCCAGCCTAGATAGAACAAGTGACCTGAAGAGTGTCATCATAGGCTTGGCCTCCCTAGTTTTGAAGGTTCTCATTATCCATCCTGTCATTTTTCTAGCAGATGCGATTGATACAATGTTATGGTCCTTGAAGGTGAGATCCTCCGACATGATCACTCCCAGGTCTTTGACGTTGGTGTTTCGCTCTATTTTGTGGCCAGAATTTGTTTTGTACTCTGATGAAGATTTAATTTCCTCATGTTTACCATATCTGAGTAATTGAAATTTCTCATCGTTGAACTTCATATTGTTTTCTGCAGCCCACTGAAAGATTTGGTTGATGTCTGCCTGGAGCTTTGCAGTGTCTGCAATGGAAGACACTGTCATGCAGATTCGGGTGTCATCTGCAAAGGAAGACACGGTGCTGTGGCTGACATCCTTGTCTATGTCGGATATAAGGATGAGGAACAAGATGGGAGCGAGTACTGTGCCTTGTGGAACAGAGCTTTTCACCGTAGCTGCCTCGGACTTTACTCTGTTGACGACTACTCTCTGTGTTCTGTTAGTGAGGAAATTATAGATCCATCGACCGACTTTTCCTGTTATTCCTTTAGCACGCATTTTGTGCGCTATTACGCCATGGTCACACTTGTCGAAGGCTTTTGCAAAGTCTGTATATATTACATCTGCATTCTTTTTGTCTTCTAGTGCATTTAGGACCTTGTCGTAGTGGTCCAATAGTTGAGACAGACAGGAGCGACCTGTTCTAAACCCATGTTGCCCTGGGTTGTGTAACTGATGGGTGCTTGCTATTTCTCTGACCAGTGTCTCCCTACGCATTTCAGATATATTGACCTCTTTTAGCCGCTCTGTTATTCTTTTCCGTCGCCTGTAAAGGGAGCGCCTGTCTCTTTCTGTTTTACATCTACTCCTCCTTTTTCTTAGAGGAATAAGCCTTGTGCATACATCGAGTGCTACCGAGTTAATCTGTTCTAGGCATAAGTTGGGGTCTGTGTTGCTTAGTATATCTTCCCAGCTTATATCGGTTAGGACTTGGTTTACTTGGTCCCACTTTATGTTTTTGTTATTGAAGTTGAATTTGGTGAATGCTCCCTCGTGACTAATCTCATTATGTCGGTCTGGGGCTCCACGCATACATGACTGAACCTCAATTATGTTGTGATCTGAGTATATTGTTTTTGATATGGTGATATTTCTTATCAGATCATCATTGTTAGTGAAGATGAGGTCTAGTGTATTCTCCAGTCTAGTAGGCTCTATTATTTGCTGGTTTAAATTGAATTTTGTGCAGAGATTTAAAAGCTCGCGTGAGTGTGAGTTTTCATCAGAGCTGCCTCCTGGTGTTATTACTGCAACAATATTATTTGCTATATTCCTCCATTTTAGGTGCCTTAAGTTGAAATCCCCCAGGAGCAAGATGTTGGGTGCAGGAGCTGGAAGGTTTTCCAGACAGTGGTCAATTTTTAACAGCTGTTCCTGGAATTGCTGGGATGTTGCATCCGGAGGCTTGTAGACTATCACAATGACTAGGTTTTGGTTCTCGACCTTTACTGCTAAAACTTCCACTACATCATTTGAGGCATTTAGCAGTTCTGTGCAAACAAGTGACTCTGCAATGTACAGGCCAACCCCCCCCTTTTTCCTGTTCACTCTGTCACATCTGTATAGGTTGTAACCTGGGATCCATATTTCGTTGTCCAAGTGATCCTTTATGTGGGTCTCAGTGAAAGCCGCGAACATTGCCTTTGCCTCTGCAAGCAGTCCACGGATGAAAGGTATTTTGTTGTTTGTTGCTGGCTTTAGACCCTGTATATTTGCAAAGAAGAATGTTATCGGACTGGTGGTATTGTTGGTACTGGGGGGGGATTTTTTTTCCGGCATTAGTATCTGTATCTGTTGGTTTGGAGTGGAGGCCATCGACTGTGGTTCCACTCCAGGAATGACTGGATTTGGTGTACGATTTCTGCCATTTCCTGCCAGTTTTTTTTCCTTCCTGGCACTAAAAAACCTCTCCCTCTTGAGTGGCTGTGGCTACCCAGGTTTTCCCATGGCCTGGATGTTTTGTATCTTTTTGTCCCCTTTAGATGGTATGCCTGGCAATTTAAGTTATAGCACAGTCTTTCCTGTACTGAAGAGGTACACAGTTCAGGGTGAAAAAGCTTACAGGAAGGGAGTTTGCATTTTCCTGTTGTCATATGGGCATGGCATTTCCTAGGGTGGTCATAGTTGCACGTCCCATCTGTTTTTCCAGATTTCCCATGCCAGCAGATACCGAGTGCATAGTATGTGCACAGGCTTGGTTTCCGTTTGCCTTGGGTTTCTGTGACTGTATTCCCTGTTGGTGCATGTTTCCCTGTCTTACTTCTATCCTCCCTAGCACCAACAATGGAGCTCCCACCATTTGTTTTTGGTAATATATCCTCACTATTGCTAGTGGAGTCCTCTTGTTTGCTATTTCCTGCGGTATTTCTAGTTTGCAATATTGGTTTTATCTTATCTTTGACTACACTTGTTTCCCTACTATGGCTCCTGTCCCCTATGCGGTCATTCATATGTATTCCTTCCTGCGTATAATTCCCGACTACCTGGACAAAATCTCCAGCTTCACCATTACTGTCTCCCAGGACAGCATCTCCAGCTTCCCCATTACTGTCTCCCAGGACAGCATCTCCAGCTTCACCATTACTGTCTCCCAGGACAGCACCTCCAGCTTCACCATTACTGTCTCCCAGGACAGCACCTCCAGCTTCCCCATTACTGTCTCCCAGGACAGCACTATCAGCCCCCCATTTACTGACTACCAGGACATCATCTCCAGCCTTACAGTTTCTGACTACATGGCCAGTATCAAGGGCAGTACCATTCAGCCCGGACTTTTTATGTTCCCATCTGTTGTAGAAAGCTTCCAGGTTTTCTATGAAAGCAGCTTTGATGTTGACCTCTTTTAATACCCTTGTGATTTTAGTCCACAGATTTATCTCATTTGGGCATACCCAAAAACACTTCCCTGTTTTAATACTGCTTGTAGCTAGTTCTTGGATATCTGCACAAGGGGCGTGACACCAATTTCCACAGAAATGACAATTTATGCATGTGGAAGCCCGTTTGTTTGACTGACCACAGACTACACACAGCTTCATAATGATTTGAATGGTTTATTTACTGCAATTCTACTAGCAACCTCTTGAATATTCTATTAATAACCTGCTAGGTGGTGCACAACGAAACCGTTTGAAACCAGTCCAGGGTTCGGACCAGTCAAGGGTTCGGACCAGTCAAGGGTTCGGACCAGTCAAGGGTTCGGACCAGTCTATCTGATCTGATCAGTGGGTCACTTATTTAAACCATACTGGTCGGTGATTTGAGCTAACACATGAAGGATCTACTGGAAATTATCTACCCGAGTAATATGTGATTTGATTGATACAAAAGTATAACTTGCGTGTTGAAGAGCCGGTGACTGCTGGCACTCCTACAATGACGAACGGTCGAGCCTCCACCTTTGTTTATCAATCGCTGTATCTAGCTTCTCTATTTTTTTTTTTCCGTCTCCACCACAATAAATGCTATATTATCACTATAGTTGACTGGTGCAAATTTTGGAGGAAGGGCGCTTTTTCTGTAGTAATAATTGCTTCTCGTTGTGTATATTGCGACCGCTGGTAACTACAGGTTATATGAAATTCACAGTAACGTCTGGTATTTCAAGAAAAAGAAACTAATGAAAGTCACTCCACTTCACTAAGTACCATTATAATACTGGTTAGTTGCTACTACAACACTGTATTCTGCTATTCACTGGTATCACTAGATTATATGCGAGTACACTAGCAGGCCAGGAAGATTATTAAAAACAGCTGACCTGTGGTAAGTTTCTGGCGACTTCTGGCACCTGCCTCTATAGGCTTATCACTTCATTTACAAATTCACCTGTTTTCAAATGACACTTTAGCCTTTATCATCAATATACTAGGGAGCCACTGTAGTATACACTATACACTATGTATACTCAATGCTTTCAGGGAGACTTTCTTTCCTCTGACACAAAGTTCAATATTATTATTTTTCCACACGGGACAGGCCTATGATTCCCCTCTGGCAGTAAACTCTGCTAGGAAGTGCACACTAATTCTCCTTTTTTTACTCAGTATATAATGTTTTCCGCCCAAGATTGGTTCCAGGCGCTAGAGGGATGTATCGTATAGGATTGATGACACAAATTAAAGTTCTAGCACGTAAGAGCGACCGTGAAAACACCAGAAAAACCGGGAGCACAACGAGGCACGCTGACACAACAGACTTTAGTTGGGTTATGGGTGATTTTAACCACAGGGAGATTGACTTGGAAAACCTGGAGCCACATGGGGGTCCCGAAATATGGAGAGCCAAGATGTTGGATGTGGTGCTGGAAAGCCTCATGCACCAACATGTTAAGGACACTACCAGAGTGAGAGGGGAGGATGAACCAGCAAGATTGGACCTTGTGTTTACCCTGGGCAGTTCAGACATTGAGGACATCACATATGAGAGTCCCCTAGGAGCTAGTGACCACGTGGCCCACTATAAAAATTAATTACCGGAATATTATTAGTGTCTTCCTGTGTAAAAACCGAGAGAAAATAATTATTTAAAATCGAGCACATTTCATTCTCTTTGTCAGTAAGATGCCCACAGTTATTTTTAAGGGGACCTATCTTATCTCTGACTTTTGTTCTATATACCTGGAAAAAGCTTTTTGGGTTAGTTTTAGAATCCCTAGCAACTTTAATTTCATAGTCCCTTTTAGCTTTTCTTATCCCCTTTTTAATGTCCCTCTTAATGTCAATATACTGATTCATAAGATGACCCTCGCCTCTTTTGATACACCTATAAATTCCTTTCTTATGCCCTAGTAGATATTTCAGCCTATTATTCATCCATTTTGGGTCATTTCTATTTGATCTAATTTCCTTATAAGGGATAAACGTTCTCTGAGCAGCATGTATTGTGTTCAGAAAACTGTCATATTGATAGATCTCTTCGTTACCCCAGTCAACAGATGATAAGTGTTCTCTAAGCCCATCGTAATCTGCTAAGCGAAAATCTGGGACTGTTACTGAGTTATCCCTACTATCATACTTCCATTCAATGCTAAATGTAATTTGTGGTCGCTAGCACCCAGTTCCTCTGAAACTTCTAAATTATTAACAAGGGATTCGTTGTTTGCCAGAACTAAGTCAAGCAGGTTATTACCCCTTGTAGGTTCTGTCACAAACTGCTTCAAAAAACAATCCTGAACTACTTCTAAGAAGTCTTATGATTCTAAATTCCCAGTCAAGAAATTCCAATCAATATGACTAAAGTTAAAGTCTCTTAGAATTACTACATTATCGTGCCTTGTGGCCCTAACAATTTCCTCCCATAGTAGTCTCCCCTGGTCCCTATCTAAATTTGGGGGACGGTATATCACACCTAAAATTAATTTTTCATGCCCGTCTGAAAATTCTATCCAAACAGACTCTGTATGTGTTACTTCAGACTTAATACCCGTTTTTATGCAACAGTTCAAGCGATCTCGGACATACAATGCCACGCCACCCCCCTTTCCGACACTTCTATCTACTTGGAACAATTTAAAACCCTGGATGTGACATTCTGCAGGCATGTCCCGACTTTTTGAATTAAACCACGTCTCAGTAATGGCAAATACATCTATGTTACCTGCACTAGCAACTAGTCTATCAAAGTCATAACACAATAGTTCCATCCTCCAGCGTAATATCTTGTCATTCTTTATCCTACTTTTGTGCTTCTTGTCGAACATATACATCATGGACCGTTAGTCAGTCCTTATGATGAAATGTCTACCAGTTAAATAATGCCTCCAGTGGCAAACTGCTTCTATGATGGCCTGGGCTTCCTTTTCTACAGCAGCGTAACATTTCTCTGATCCTTGAAAAGTTCTCGAAAAGAAGGCTACTGGTCGTCCTGCCTGAGATAAGACTGCAGCAATGGCAATGTCAGATGCATCCGTTTCCACTTCGAATGGTAGGGACTCATCAATGGCTTGAACTACTGAGTTTTCAATGTCCTGTTTGAGAGTATGGAAAGCAGCTTCTGCTTCCTTTGTCACAGGAAATGTGGTAGCACTCAATGGGCGGACTTTACTTGAATAGTTGTAGATCCATTGTGAGTAATAAGCAAAGAGACCAAGAGTTCTTCGGAGTGACTTTTTGTCTTGAGGCATTGGAAGTTCCCGTAGAGGTCGTAGTCGTTCAGGGTCTGGGAATATTGAACCTCCTTCCACTACATAACCAAGGATGCTAAGCCTTTTAGTTGAAAAAGTGCACTTTTCCTCATTGTAACTGATATTTTTCTTCTTGGCGGCTTCCAAAAACTTATCAAGGTTTGCATCATGTTCCTCCTGGGTCTTGCCACAAATGGTAACATTATCTAAATACGCGTAAGTTCCCATGAGTTGCTCTTCCTGAATGAGTGAATCCATAATTCGTTGGAAGCAGGCTACCCCATTGGTGACTCCAAAAGGGACTCTGGTAAACTGATACAGGCCATCACTAGCCTGAAACGCTGTGTATGGTTTATCTTCATTCCTTATAGGGACTTGATGATAGGCACTCTGTAGATCAATTGTGCTAAACACATAGTACTGAGCAATTTTGTTCACTGTATCATCAATTCGAGGTAGAGGGTACCCATCAAGAAGTGTAAATTTGTTGATTGTCTCAGAGTAATCGATAGCCAGTCTCCGTTTCCTATAACCATCTTTAACAACAACAACCTGTGCACGCCAAGGGGAATCACTCGGTTCTATAATACCCTCCTTCAGCAGCCTCTGAGTTTCTTTCTCAATGAACATCCGATCCTCATAAGAATAGCGGCGTGACTTAGCTGATATAGGATGGCAATCCGTGGTAAGATTTGCAAACAGCTTTGGTGGGTCTACCCTTAAAGTGCTAAGTCCACAGACAACAAGAGGAGGCAGTTCACCTCCATATGTTAAGGTGACACTACCATGCAGCTTCTGAAAGTCCTGACCAAGGATAACATCAGAGCACAGTTGTGGCAGAATAGCTAAATGTACATCTTGATAATCCTTTCCATTAACTCTGAGATTTACCTTACAAAACCCTAAGGTCTGAATAGAGAGAGATGTTGATGCCATGGAAACGGTACCTGATGAGTGATGTAGAGTCAAGGAGAGCCGTTTAACTAAGTCAAGGTTGATGAAACTCTCTGAGCTGCCACTATCAATAAGACCATCTACTTCTGTTCCTTTGATGAATACTTTCACAACTGCCTTTGACAGTGAATTTGGAGTAGCCGCAGAAGTCACTGTTGCTAGAGTCGCATGATCACTGGAATGTGTGGAGGCTCTAGCTCTTGTTGATGCATTAGCACGACATACTTTAGCAAAGTGACCTTTCTTGTGGCATTTACGGCACATTGCTTCACGAGCAGGACACTTTGGACGTGGATGTCTTGAAAAACCACAAAAGAAACACACCGTACCTGCTGCTGCTGTCACTGAGGCAGGTTCCACAGTAACTTCATTGCAAGAGTCTTGGTCAGGAATTGCAGCACTTACCACTCGAGAAGGCTGAGTGGTACTGTATACTTCAGAATTCTTCTGGGCTGAATCTAGAGCTCTTGCCTGGTCAAAGGCAGCGGCTAAGTCGAGAGTTTTATTCTCCAATAAACGCTGCTTTATTATTGGTGATTGCAGGCCACTGATAAAAGCATCCCTGATGGACTCTTCATAATACTGAGCAGCTGTCACTGCTTGGAAGTGACAGTCCTTACCTAAAATTTTCAGGATTCATCAATCTGCTGGCGGAGAGTTGCAAGGCGATAGCGTGCAAAGATTTCATTTGTAGGTTTAATATATTGAGACTTGAGGGTTTTGATAGCATCTTCGTAGGTATTACACTCAGAAATAGCCTCATATATCTTAGGTGACACAAAATTGATGAGCAGACTTAGTTTATCTAGATCTTCTTTAGGAAGGGCTCCCAAGAAGTTTTCGAAAGTCTTAAACCAGTGCTTCCATTCCTGAGCAGCCGTTGATAAGCTGGGGTCACAGTCTAGCCTCTCAGGTTTCAGTAAACGCTCCATGTTGTGATGTAGTCTAGCGCAGGATCACCACCAGGTAGCCCAGGATTCTATGTTCAATAAATTGTTGTGATAGAAACACAGGCCTTATCTCTAGGCTTTATTGAACATAGAATCTTCATAGTACTTCTGCAACAACAAAATATAATGACTAGTACATCTAATAATGGCTTCTACAGGGATGTTGATGTCTTGCATATGTCAAGAGAAAAGTTATAACTACAGGCCACATATTTAAACTCACCATGTAATCTGCATCACTAATATAGGGATAGTAGAAGAGAAGAGAATCACACACCATGTGTTGGCGCCCATGACACACACCTAACTGTTGTTGTTGTTAAGGGCCCCGAGAGGTGGTGCAGTATTATCCTGCTGCTGCTCCCCACAGGAGCAGTATCACTACAACTGGACACACACAAAAGTTTTGCTGATCAAGGCGGCGAGATCAGGAAAGGGAGGAACCACCCCAGAGGACTCTAACTGCAGACACACATCCAGTTGCCTGTATTTGGTCTTCAAAGCTAGGTGAGGAGGTACCTTTGGGTCTAGACCCCAGGATGCAGGTATTTTCTATCAAGTCCACAGTTGCTTTGTATTACAACCCAGGATTCCAAATGGCCTGTTACCCCGGGTGTAATGGGAGCAAATAAACACAGTAGAAAAAGTTTAGACTTATATTATCCTTCACCAATTTATAACAGCAATATGTACACTATGTACAGAGATAAGTATAGTGCACTCCACGGTAAGCAAAGCAGAAATAGAAGCCACAAGATAGCAGACCGTGCTTCAACCAGCTCTAGAATGGGAATGACAAGGGCAGACAGGAGAGCAGTACCCACATAACCTCTGCGATTGCCAAAACCATCTTCTTATTGGCTAGAACCTGGTCACTAGTTGAACGACGGGGCCCCATCATCAACTCTTAGCAACCTGGTTCGCTGGTTGGGGGAGATAGCCTGTAAATGAGGGTGTGTACATGCGCCGAATAAAGGTTACGTACTCTTTGCATGCCACACTTTGCATAAGGATGTGGGTAGGGTTGAGAACATAGTGTCCTTGAGAGATCGATGTAGCACCTACTGCTTGCTACGTGCTGGAGTGTTGCCAGTGTCTAAGGATACCTATACTGGAGTAGATATATTGTTGAAGGGCATTACGGGTTCAACCATAAGGACACCTGTACACAAATTATGGGTAGAATCTGCATACCAAGTTGGCTATCTCCCTGTAGGTATCTCAGGTGAAATTCCCTTCGAAGGGGTCGACCTCTTATTAGGGAATAATGTTATGGGCCTGTTAGACAGTGAGGAACAACTAGTTTGGGGGAAACCAAGTCCCAAATGTTGGGAGGAAATGGCTAGGAAAACCCTGCCAGACCTTCTCCCTGATGGTTCCACCATGAGAAGTATGGCTCATGATCATGCTACCAACAGTCTTCATGATATTTCTCATGAGGATGGTGAGGGCTTAAGTTTGGAAACTCTGTTTTCTGATGTTGAACTGCAGTCAACTGAAGAAAAGGATGTTCCAGCCAGAGCTGAGCATGACTGGAGAATGGATCAGTTAATTAGTGTGAGAGAGGCTGCACCTGCTAGGGGGCAATTAATTTCTGTGCAGGAAAATGTCGTTGTTGCTGAGGAAGAGATTTTACAGTTAAATAAGTGTTTTCATTTCATTTCATTTCAGCGTGCCTCGTTGTGCTCCCGGTTTTTCTGGTGTTTTCATGGTCGCTCTTACGTGCTAGAACTTTAATTTGTGTCATCAATCCTATACGATACATCCCTCTAGCGCCTGGAACCAATCTTGGGCGGAAAACATTATATACTGAGTAAAAAAAGGAGAATTAGTGTGCACTTCCTAGCAGAGTTTACTGCCAGAGGGGAATCATAGGCCTGTGTCCCGTGTGGAAAAATAATAATATTGAACTTTGTGTCAGAGGAAAGAAAGTCTCCCTGAAAGCATTGAGTATACATAGTGTATAGTGTATACTACAGTGGCTCCCTAGTATATTGATGATAAAGGCTAAAGTGTCATTTGAAAACAGGTGAATTTGTAAATGAAGTGATAAGCCTATAGAGGCAGGTGCCAGAAGTCGCCAGAAACTTACCACAGGTCAGCTGTTTTTAATAATCTTCCTGGCCTGCTAGTGTACTCGCATATAATCTAGTGATACCAGTGAATAGCAGAATACAGTGTTGTAGTAGCAACTAACCAGTATTATAATGGTACTTAGTGAAGTGGAGTGACTTTCATTAGTTTCTTTTTCTTGAAATACCAGACTTTACTGTGAATTTCATATAACCTGTAGTTACCAGCGGTCGCAATATACACAACGAGAAGCAATTATTACTACAGAAAAAGCGCCCTTCCTCCAAAATTTGCACCAGTCAACTATAGTGATAATATAGCATTTATTGTGGTGGAGACGGAAAAAAAAAAAAATAGAGAAGCTAGATACAGCGATTGATAAACAAAGGTGGAGGCTCGACCGTTCGTCATTGTAGGAGTGCCAGCAGTCACCGGCTCTTCAACACGCAAGTTATACTTTTGTATCAATCAAATCACATATTACTCGGGTAGATAATTTCCAGTAGATCCTTCATGTGTTAGCTCAAATCACCGACCAGTATGGTTTAAATAAGTGACCCACTGATCAGATCAGATAGACTGGTCCGAACCCTTGACTGGTCCGAACCCTTGACTGGTCCGAACCCTTGACTGGTCCGAACCCTGGACTGGTTTCAAACGGTTTCGTTGTGCACCACCTAGCAGGTTATTAATAGAATATTCAAGAGGTTGCTAGTAGAATTGCAGTAAATCAACCATTCAAATCATTATGAAGCTGTGTGTAGTCTGTGGTCAGTCAAACAAACGGGCTTCCACATGCATAAATTGTCATTTCTGTGGAAATTGGTGTCACGCCCCTTGTGCAGATATCCAAGAACTAGCTACAAGCAGTATTAAAACAGGGAAGTGTTTTTGGGTATGCCCAAATGAGATAAATCTGTGGACTAAAATCACAAGGGTATTAAAAGAGGTCAACATCAAAGCTGCTTTCATAGAAAACCTGGAAGCTTTCTACAACAGATGGGAACATAAAAAGTCCGGGCTGAATGGTACTGCCCTTGATACTGGCCATGTAGTCAGAAACTGTAAGGCTGGAGATGATGTCCTGGTAGTCAGTAAATGGGGGGCTGATAGTGCTGTCCTGGGAGACAGTAATGGGGAAGCTGGAGGTGCTGTCCTGGGAGACAGTAATGGTGAAGCTGGAGGTGCTGTCCTGGGAGACAGTAATGGTGAAGCTGGAGATGCTGTCCTGGGAGACAGTAATGGGGAAGCTGGAGATGCTGTCCTGGGAGACAGTAATGGTGAAGCTGGAGATTTTGTCCAGGTAGTCGGGAATTATACGCAGGAAGGAATACATATGAATGACCGCATAGGGGACAGGAGCCATAGTAGGGAAACAAGTGTAGTCAAAGATAAGATAAAACCAATATTGCAAACTAGAAATACCGCAGGAAATAGCAAACAAGAGGACTCCACTAGCAATAGTGAGGATATATTACCAAAAACAAATGGTGGGAGCTCCATTGTTGGTGCTAGGGAGGATAGAAGTAAGACAGGGAAACATGCACCAACAGGGAATACAGTCACAGAAACCCAAGGCAAACGGAAACCAAGCCTGTGTACATACTATGCACTCGGTATCTGCTGGCATGGGAAATCTGGAAAAACAGATGGGACGTGCAACTATGACCACCCTAGGAAATGCCATGCCCATATGACAACAGGAAAATGCAAACTCCCTTCCTGTAAGCTTTTTCACCCTGAACTGTGTACCTCTTCAGTACAGGAAAGACTGTGCTATAACTTAAATTGCCAGGCATACCATCTAAAGGGGACAAAAAGATACAAAACATCCAGGCCATGGGAAAACCTGGGTAGCCACAGCCACTCAAGAGGGAGAGGTTTTTTAGTGCCAGGAAGGAAAAAAAACTGGAAGGAAATGGCAGAAATCGTACACCAAATCCAGTCATTCCTGGAGTGGAACCACAGTCGATGGCCTCCACTCCAAACCAACAGATACAGATACTAATGCCGGAAAAAAAATCCCCCCCCAGTACCAACAATACCACCAGTCCGATAACATTCTTCTTTGCAAATATACAGGGTCTAAAGCCAGCAACAAACAACAAAATACCTTTCATCCGTGGACTGCTTGCAGAGGCAAAGGCAATGTTCGCGGCTTTCACTGAGACCCACATAAAGGATCACTTGGACAACGAAATATGGATCCCAGGTTACAACCTATACAGATGTGACAGAGTGAACAGGCAAAAGGGGGGGGTTGGCCTGTACATTGCAGAGTCACTTGTTTGCACAGAACTGCTAAATGCCTCAAATGATGTAGTGGAAGTTTTAGCAGTAAAGGTCGAGAACCAAAACCTAGTCATTGTGATAGTCTACAAGCCTCCGGATGCAACATCCCAGCAATTCCAGGAACAGCTGTTAAAAATTGACCACTGTCTGGAAAACCTTCCAGCTCATGCACCCAACATCTTGCTCCTGGGGGATTTCAACTAAAGGCACCTAAAATGGAGGAATATAGCAAATAATATTGTTGCAGTAATAACACCAGGAGGCAGCTCTGATGAAAACTCACACTCACGCGAGCTTTTAAATCTCTGCACAAAATTCAATTTAAACCAGCAAATAATAGAGCCTACTAGACTGGAGAATACACTAGACCTCATCTTCACTAATAATGATGATCTGATAAGAAATATCACCATATCAAAAACAATATACTCAGATCACAACATAATTGAGGTTCAGTCATGTATGCGTGGAGCCCCAGACCGACATAATGAGATTAGTCACGAGGGAGCATTCACCAAATTCAACTTCAATAACAAAAACATAAAGTGGGACCAAGTAAACCAAGTCCTAACCGATATAAGCTGGGAAGATATACTAAGCAACACAGACCCCAACTTATGCCTAGAACAGATTAACTCGGTAGCACTCGATGTATGCACAAGGCTTATTCCTCTAAGAAAAAGGAGGAGTAGATGTAAAACAGAAAGAGACAGGCGCTCCCTTTACAGGCGACGGAAAAGAATAACAGAGCGGCTAAAAGAGGTCAATATATCTGAAATGCGTAGGGAGACACTGGTCAGAGAAATAGCAAGCATCGAACTTAAGCTAAAGGAATCTTATAGGAGTCAGGAATCGCGGGAAGAACTAAAAGCCATAAATGAAATCGAAAGAAACCCAAAGTATTTCTTCTCCTATGCCAAATCAAAATCGAGAACAACGTCCAGTATTGGGACCCTACTTAAACAAGATGGGTCCTACACAGATGACAACAAGGAAATGAGTGAGCTACTCAAGTCCCAATATGACTCAGTTTTTAGCAAGCCGCTAACCAGACTGAGAGTCGAAGATCAAAATGAATTTTTTATGAGAGAGCCACAAAATTTGATTAACACAAGCCTATCCGATGTTATCCTGACGCCAAATGACTTCGAACAGGCGATAAATGACATGCCCATGCACTCTGCCCCAGGGCCAGACTCATGGAACTCTGTGTTCATCAAGAACTGCAAGAAGCCCCTATCACGAGCCTTTTCCATCCTATGGAGAGGGAGCATGGACACGGGGGTCGTCCCACAGTTACTAAAAACAACAGACATAGCCCCACTCCACAAAGGGGGCAGTAAAGCAACAGCAAAGAACTACAGACCAATAGCACTAACATCCCATATCATAAAAATCTTTGAAAGGGTCCTAAGAAGCAAGATCACCACGCATCTAGAAACCCATCAGTTACACAACCCAGGGCAACATGGGTTTAGAACAGGTCGCTCCTGTCTGTCTCAACTATTGGACCACTACGACAAGGTCCTAAATGCACTAGAAGACAAAAAGAATGCAGATGTAATATATACAGACTTTGCAAAAGCCTTCGACAAGTGTGACCATGGCGTAATAGCGCACAAAATGCGTGCTAAAGGAATAACAGGAAAAGTCGGTCGATGGATCTATAATTTCCTCACTAACAGAACACAGAGAGTAGTCGTCAACAGAGTAAAGTCCGAGGCAGCTACGGTGAAAAGCTCTGTTCCACAAGGCACAGTACTCGCTCCCATCTTGTTCCTCATCCTTATATCCGACATAGACAAGGATGTCAGCCACAGCACCGTGTCTTCCTTTGCAGATGACACCCGAATCTGCATGACAGTGTCTTCCATTGCAGACACTGCAAAGCTCCAGGCAGACATCAACCAAATCTTTCAGTGGGCTGCAGAAAACAATATGAAGTTCAACGATGAGAAATTTCAATTACTCAGATATGGTAAACATGAGGAAATTAAATCTTCATCAGAGTACAAAACAAATTCTGGCCACAAAATAGAGCGAAACACCAACGTCAAAGACCTGGGAGTGATCATGTCGGAGGATCTCACCTTCAAGGACCATAACACTGTATCAATCGCATCTGCTAGAAAAATGACAGGATGGATAATGAGAACCTTCAAAACTAGGGAGGCCAAGCCTATGATGACACTCTTCAGGTCACTTGTTCTATCTAGGCTGGAATATTGCTGCACACTAACAGCACCTTTCAAGGCAGGTGAAATTGCCGACCTAGAAAATGTACAGAGAACTTTCACGGCGCGCATAACGGAGATAAAACACCTCAATTATTGGGAGCGCTTGAGGTTCCTAAACCTGTATTCCCTGGAACGCAGGAGGGAGAGATACATGATTATATACACCTGGAAAATCCTAGAAGGACTAGTACCGAACTTGCACACGAAAATCACCCACTACGAAAGCAAAAGACTTGGCAGACGATGCACCATCCCCCCAATGAAAAGCAGGGGTGTCACTAGCACGTTAAGAGACCATACAATAAGTGTCAGGGGCCCGAGACTGTTCAACTGCCTCCCAGCACACATAAGGGGGATTACCAACAGACCCCTGGCAGTCTTCAAGCTGGCACTGGACAAGCACCTAAAGTCAGTTCCGGATCAGCCGGGCTGTGGCTCGTATGTTGGTTTGCGTGCAGCCAGCAGCAACAGCCTGGTTGATCAGGCTCTGATCCACCAGGAGGCCTGGTCTCAGACCGGGCCGCGGGGGCGTTGACCCCCGGAACTCTCTCCAGGTAAACTCCAGGTAATACTAACAACTGGGATGAGAGGCTCCCTTTCTTTGTATTTGCTGAGTGGGGAAGCACTCTGGAATCTCTGAGCTATTGGTTTGGGGAGGATGGTGATGCTCCCCCTCGGAGCTTTTTCTCAGTTTCAGACACTGTTTGGCTCGTATGACGTGGATGGTACCAGTGAACGTGCCCATCAACCAGACCAGGATGATGATGTGGGACCATAATGTGGACCATGATACTCTGGAGGCTGGAGAGGAAGTGCTGATACTGGAGCCAATTCATGTGAAAATCTGTATGGCAAGTTGCTGTGAGCTGAACATGTTGTGGGAGAAGTTCCCAGGGGTTAGATATAAAATCCACACCCCCAAGCAAGAAAAGAATGACTATAGTGTACACAGTAACCGGTTAAAGGGTTTGAAGTTATGTCAAAAATTCAGAGAGACCAATGTTTTAATGGAATGTAAAGGGCTGCAAAACAATAATCTGTATGAAATACCAAAAGTGTATTTAAGAAATAACATGTGTGTAAAAGATTTTTGGGAAATGGCAGTCTTCAAGCTGGCACTGGACAAGCACCTAAAGTCAGTTCCGGATCAGCCGGGCTGTGGCTCGTATGTTGGTTTGCGTGCAGCCAGCAGCAACAGCCTGGTTGATCAGGCTCTGATCCACCAGGAGGCCTGGTCTCAGACCGGGCCGCGGGGGCGTTGACCCCCGGAACTCTCTCCAGGTAAACTCCAGGTTGTTTTAATGAGAAAAATGTTGGAGAGTTGGCTCAGCCACCTTGGAACTTTATAAAAGTTTGGGACGTCAGTAATGGGGAAAAGTTGAAACTCAATGAAGAAATTGTTAAGGAAGCTGAGCCAATTCAACAATTTTTGTGTGGGAAAAATCTGTATGAAAAATTGGAGATGGAGGAAGAAGTGAAATTCTTCCAACACCAGTTTGTAGTGCTTAGTGAGAGTCAGTGGGCATTCCCATGCTTCATGGTTCCCAAATTAGATGGCACCCTGGGCATAAACACTGACTACCACAAAGTACGTTTAACAACTAAGGTTTACAGGATTAGAAAGATTGATACTTATGCACTAAGAGATGCAAACATTTTAAATAAACTAAAACATGGGGCAGGAAGATGTGATTTCCATGGCCTGTGTTCCAGTACCATTTTCATGTGTGTAATGCAAATTGTGTTCATTGTGTGCTTAAAATTTGTGTGTGAGATGGAACGTGATGGTATTTGTGTGAACTTAATGTATCCAACCTGGGTGCAAAGAGATGTCTTTGGTGTTTGTTGTTGTACTGCGAGAGGTTGCAGAACTGTTACTATCTATGAACAACCTTCTAAGTTTAAATGTCAACATTTTACCACAGGAAAGAAAATTTTCATTTTGGGGCTGGCTATTCAGCATTTGTACATGTCTCAGGATCTCTTCATCCTGTTCCTGTGTATGGTGACTAAAATCAGACTCTTAAAATGGGCTTTGTTCCTACAGCCTTTTAATTTGGAAGTTAAATATATAAAAGGCTCAGAGAATGTGGTTGCTGATGCTCTCTCTAGATGTTTCATGTAGTTGCATGGTGCATACTTTGTACATAGTGTTTGTCATGTGCTGACCTTGTTTTTGCAGTGGTGAACTCTCAGTGAGCCTGAGTACTCTCTACCAGCCATCTGACTGTGAAGGAATCCAGTCGGAGCCAAAAGTGTGACGAGGGTCAGGGTGTACGTAAATGTGAGTTGAGGCAGTGGTTGACAACCTTCGGTAACATGAGACGTTCAGGAAGGTATGTGATGTTGTGACTTGGTGTGCTCTATATACAAAACGGCCCGACGATTTGCCTTTGTGGTCCCTTGGGCCCCTCCATGTTCTATGTCAGCCTCCTCTTCATAAGTTTGGAGGATCTGTGTGGAGTGGGACCTCGGAAGATGGGCTTGAGTGCCTGACCATGTTAAGGATCGTGAGTGTTGACTGGAAGTCTCACTGTTTGGTTCGGCCACCAAGTGAGAGACACCTTGACATGTTTTGTGAAGTTTCCTGCCTGGTGTACACCTGACTGCTCTGGGTTTGGCTCTACTCTAGTCTCCTGATCAGGAAGATGCCACCCTGGAGTACCAGTTGCTTGCTAGATTACCGCAGCAGAGGCACAGGCCTGTTGGTGCGGGCTTTCACAGTGGGCATTGTGTGCAATTTTTGCATTGTAATGTGTATTGTTTTTAAAAGCCACTAAAACTGTAAATAGTTACACACTTGAGTATATGGGTATGGTTAAAATGCTTTTATAAAAAATTCTGCAATCTGTTGATACCCCTAGACAGATAAGGCCATTAAGTAAAAGCTACCCCACACTAGAACATGTAGTGAGAACCTTACTATCAAAGTAATAAGGGACAACCAACGTAACAGTTATGAAAATGGTAATATAAATACCATTGTGCATTGTTCTTGGACTCGGTATGATTTCTGTTTAAGTAAATTGGAGATCAAGGGGGATGAATTAGTAAAATATTCATAGCCCAAATCACTAACCTAATCTATGGTAAAAGTTCTGTATATGACTCCTTTCTGGTAACGCTTTGAATTTTTAGATGCGCAGCCAGAGGAAAGGGGGCTACAAGGGCCATATCCCCCCAATTGACAGAAAAAAATTTTTAATAATAATTAAAAAATTAATAATAATTGACAATGAAAAATTTGTATTTGCATGATTACAGACCGTGATACATCCTCATTATGGCATCTCGTGAACGTGATGTTGGACGTTCTTATGCGAGTGGGTCACAGAAAAGAAAGAAGAAAATTCAAGAAGAACAGAAAAAGAAAGATGTAGGAAGCTGCAGAAAGATCACAGACATGCTCACGAAAACAGTTTCTGACGTTACCAGTACAGTTGAATCTGCAGATACGTCAGATCATACAGGAAGCCCTCCCTCCATTATATCTCAGCCAGCATCTACTTCTTTTGTGTCTCCTCTCAATGTCTCAACGGACATTTCATCCACAGGATTTGTCTTAAAAGATCCTGCCTCATGGCCAAATGTAATCCCAGATTCTCTACGTAATGCTTTCATTGCAGAAAACTTCAGTCAAACTCTGAACATTGACTTTAGGAAATCAGCAAGGATTTATGATGATGGAAGTCGTCGTTGTTTAAAGTCATCTATGTTTTATAGGAAGCTTGCAAATTCAGAAACTGTGAAAAGATCATGGATGGTATACTCTGAAAGCTCAGGAAAAGTGTACTGTTCAGCATGCAAGCTATTTTCTACCAAAGAAAATACCTTCACACAGGGGTTCAATGACTGGAAAAATTCCAAGCGTTTCGAGGAACATGAAAACAGCACCACTCACAGGAGCTGTATTTTAGCCAGTGTATTTCGTGCACAGAAAAAAGGCTTATTGGATTCTCATTTGGAAAATCAAACTGAAAAAGAGCGCACTTATTAGAGAAAAGTTCTAGAAAGAGTTGTTGCTGTTGTAAAATTCTTAGCTCTAAGAGGACTTGCTTTCTGTGGAGAAAATGAGGTTTTTGGTTCGGAAAACAATGGCAATTTCCTAGGGATCATAGAACTGTTAGCACAATTCGATCCATTCTTAGCAAATCATGTGTCACGCCTTGGGAATGCAGGAAGAGGCACTGTATCTTACATGTCATCTACTATATGCAATGAATTTATTGAACTGATGACTAAGAAGGTCCTCAATAACATCATAGCAGCTGTGAAAACTGCAAAATACTTTGCAATAAGTGTAGATTCAACACCAGATATTTCACATACAGATCAATTGACATTCATTGTTCGCTTTGTCGACTCCAGTGGTAAGCCTGTAGAGCGCTTTATAAAATTCATTCCTCTTTCAGGCCATGATTGAGAAACAATGATGAATGTAGTACTGGATACTCTGCTTGAACATGATCTCTCTATTATGGATTGCCGTGGCCAGAGATACGACAATGCAAGTAACATGTCGGGTAAATATAATGGATTGCAAGCCCGTATCAAGCAAATCAACCCACTTGCTGAATATGTGCCCTGCTCAGCACATTCTCTTAATCTTGTTGGGTCATGTGCTGCGGAGCGTTGTGTCACTGCAGTTTCATTTTTTGGACTTTTACAAGCACTCTTTAATTTTTTCTCTGCTTCAACGCATCGGTGGAGTATACTCAAGTCAACCATTCATGGAGATGTCATCAAGTCATTATCAACAACAAGGTGGTCAGCGCAGCATGATGCAACACATGCTTTGAAAGACAGCTTTGCTGAAATACGTTCTGCTTTGATCCAAATAGCAGAGGATGAAGACCAGACAGCAACTACAAGAAGCGAAGCAGCCAGCTTAGCATCAAAATTGGAAGATTTTGAATTGGCCTTACTCTGTGTGCTTTGGGACTGTATACTGGAACGGTTAAATGCCACGAACAAGACACTTCAGAAAATTGAAATTGAAGGACCCCAATGGAAATAAGTCACTCTGTCTGACTTTTTTGGGTTATCCTAGGTTGTCTACACATATGCTGCTATGTAGGATAATTCTATGTAACTGTATTGTGTATACCTGAATAAATTTACTTACTTACTTACTTACTTACTTAAATGGCTACTTGTGCTAACCTCTATGCAGGCTTAGTGGAATTTGTAAGCTCACTTGGCAATGATGAAGCTTTTGAAATGTTTGAAGAGAAAGCTAAACTGCTGGTGAAAGACTACAGTTACCGGGCTGATCATCAGCGGTCAAGGAAGAGGAAACGCAATTTTGAAGAGCCAGACAACGAAATTGTGTTGCTACCAAGGCAGAAATGTAAGACAGCTACATACTTCGTCATTCTGGATTCACTGATTACAGAATTGATGAAAAGAAAATAAATCTAGCAGAATCTCAATGACAAGTTTGGATTTCTGTTCAAAATTACTACTATGCCAGATGCAGAATTGAGAGAAGCTGCATTAAAGTTGCAACAACACCTTTCAGCAGATGTTCAGGACACATTTGTTGAAGAAATAGTTCATTTTTCTGGGTATATGAATCAGATTAAAGCTCCACCTGAAAAATGTGCGCCCTCAGCTGCTTTGAAACATTTAAGAAATGCAGGTATCTCAGAAACCTTCCCTAATGTTGACATAGTGTATCGCCTTTACCTAACACTTCCAGCTACTAACTGTGAAGGAGAACGTTCATTTTCTGTTTTGAAAAGAGTGAAAAACCAGCTCCATTCAACAATGAGCCAAGACAAATTGTGTAACCTAGCCTAGTTGACCACTGAGTCTGATCTAACAAGAAATATTGATTTTCAGAATATAATTGATGATTTTGCCAATATGAAATCCAGAAAAAAGTTTATTTAAGAAGTGCCTGTGAATATAAACAATTCTTTACTTTCTTGAGTTTATATGATTTGATAGTCTTATGCATGATGCAATGATAACAATAATGGTCAGTGATTTATAAAGGGAATAATAGTGCTGTAGTGGTTATGCTGAATATAATAGGTACATGATGTCACTACTTTAATAGCCTAATCTAGTAATACTATGCTGTCTTGAGTTTATTCTCTTTAAAATGCATGATTTAACAAGATAGTTATAATGGCTGTTGGTAAATGGTTTTGGTTGTCTTGATGTACTTTCCCTATTAAATTTAATCTAAATAGCCAGAAAGTATTTAATTAGACCTTAAACAGGCTCACACCGACCACCTCCCCACCCCCAAGCTGGAAGGGGTCGCATCGCTTACCCGTAACTCAAAGGGGCCCCGCCAATCTGAATAGCCTAGGGCCCGGAGGCTTCTTAATCCGGCCCTGGCAGTGATAACACCAGGAGGCAGCTCTGATGAGAACTCACACACACAGGAGCTTTTAAATCTCTGCACAAAATTCAATTTAAACCAGCAAATAATAGAGCCTACTAGACTGGAGAATACACTAGACCTCATCTTCACTAACAATGATGATCTGATACGAAATGTCACCATATCAAAAACAATATACTCAGATCACAACATAATTGAGGTTCAGACATGTATGCGCGGAGCCCCAGACCGACATAATGAGATTAGTCACGAGGGAGCATTCACCAAATTCAACTTCAATAACAAAAACACAAAGTGGGACCAAGTAAACCAAGTCCTAACCGATATAAGCTGGGAAGATAGACTAAGCAGCACAGACCCCAACTTATGCCTAGAACAGATTAACTCGGTGGCACTCAATGTATGCACAAGCCTTATTCCTCTAAGAAAAAGGAGGAGTAGATGTAAAATAGAAAAAGATAAGCGCTCGCTTTACAGGCGACGGAAAAGAATAACAGAGCGGCTAAAAGAGGCCAATATATCTGAAATGCATAAAGAGTCACTGGTCAGAAAAATAGCAAACATCGAACTTAAGCTAAAGGAATCTTATAGGAGTCAAGAATTGTGAGAAGAACTAAAAGCCATAAATGAAATCGAAATTATTATTATTATAATCAAGGGGAAAGCGCTAAACCCGGAGGATTATACAGCGCCTGGGGGGGGATGTGGAAGGCATTCAGGCTTAATTCGGGGAACTGGAGCACAGATCCAATTCCCTAAATCAAGAGCCCCTCACCAACATCAAGGAACCTTCCTTGAGGGGAATGAAATCGAAAGAAACCCAAAGTACTGTGGACCCCCGCATAACGATCACCTCCGAATGCGACCAATTATGTAAGTGTATTTATGTAAGTGCATTTGTACATGTATGTTTGGGGGTCTGAAATGGACTAATCTACTTCACAATATTCCTTATGGGAACAAATTCGGTCAGTACTGGCACCTGAACATACTTCTGGATTGAAAAAATATCGTTAACCGGGGGTCCACTGTATTTCTTTTCCTATGCCAAATCAAAGTCGAGAACAACGTCCAGTATTGGGCCCCTTCTTAAACAAGATGGGTCCTACACAGATGACAGCAAGGAAATGAGTGAGCTACTCAAGTCCCAATATGACTCAGTTTTTAGCAAGCCGCTAACCAGACTGAGAGTCGAAGATCAAAATTAATTTTTTATGAGAGAGCCACAGAATTTGGTTAGCACAAGCCTATCTGATGTTATCCTGACGCCAAATGACTTCGAACAAGTGATAAATGACATGCCCATGCACTCTGCCCCAGGGCCAGACTCATGGAACTCCGTGTTCATCAAGAATTGCGAGAAGCCCCTATCACGAGCTTTTACCATCTTATGGAGAGGGAGCATGGACACGGGGGTCGTCCCACAGTTACTAAAAACAACAGACATAGCCCCATTCCACAAAGGGGGCAGTAAAGCAACAGCAAAGAACTACAGACCAATAGCACTAACATCCCATATCATAAAAATCTTTGAAAGGGCTCTAAGAAGCAAGATCGCCACCCATCTAGAAACCCATAAATTACACAACCCAGGGCAACACGGGTTTAGAACAGGTCACTCCTGTCTGTCTCAACTATTGGATCACTACGACAAGGTCCTAGATGCACTAGAAGACAAAAAGAATGCAGATGTAATATATACAGACTTTGCAAAAGCCTTCGACAAGTGTGACCATGGTGTAATAGCGCACAAAATGCGTGCTAAAGGAATAACAGGAAAAGTTGGTAGATGGATCTATAATTTCCTCACAAACAGAACACAAAGAGTAGTAGTCAACAGAGTAAAGTCCGAGGCAGCTACAGTGAAAAACTCTGTTCCACAAGGCACAGTACTCGCTCCCATCTTGTTTCTCATCCTCATATCTGACATAGATAAGGATGTCAGCCACAGCACCATGTCTTCCTTTGCAGATGACACCCGAATATGCATGACAGTGTCTTCCATTGCAGACACTGCAAGGCTCCAGGCGGACATCAACCAAATCTTTCAGTGGGCTGCAGAAAACAATATGAAGTTCAACGATGAGAAATTTCAATTACTCCGATATGGTAAACACGAGGAAATTAAAACTTCATCAGAGTACAAAACTAATTCTGGCCACAAAATAGAGCGAAACACCAACGTCAAAGACCTGGGAGTGATCATGTCGGAGGATCTCACCTTCAAGGACCATAACATTGTATCAATTGCAGCTGCTAGAAAAATGACAGGATGGATAATGAGAACCTTCAAAACTATGGATGCCAAGCCCATGATGACATTCTTCAGGTCACTTGTTCTATCTAGGCTGGAATATTGCTGCACACTAACAGCACCTTTCAAGGCAGGTGAAATTGCTGACCTAGAAAATGTACAGAGAACCTTCACGGTGTGCATAACGGAGATAAAACACCTCAATTTCTGGGAGCGCTTAAAGTTCCTGAACCTGTATTCCCTGGAACACAGGCGGGAGAGGTAAGTAAGTTTATTCAGGTATACACAAATACAGTTACATAGAATTATCATACATAGCAGCATATGTGTAGAGAACCTAGGATAACCCAAAAAAGTCAGACAGTGACTTATTTCCATTGGGGTCCTTTTACCTTATTATTAAAATATAAAGGTTATAATATTTTCTTATTATTCAACAATGAAGATAACATCTTATTATCATACTAAAAAGACTATCTACTACACGAGGGTCATTAAGACTATCTACAATACGAGGGTCATTATTATTATTACAATTAAGGGGGAAGCGCTAAACCCGGAGGATTATACAGCGCCTGGGGGGGGATGTGGAAGGCATTCAGGCTTAATTTGGGGAACTGGAGCACAGATCCAATTCCCTAAATCAAGAGCCCCTCACCAACGAGGGTCATTACTTGGAATAAGGTAAAATTTACACGTATGTTAGCTAAAAAATAGAAAATCATTCCCCTCCCTTTCTGTAGCTACATTCATCAGACACCTTTTGGCACTCTTCTTGAACTGGTTCATGCTATGACTGGCTTTGACATGTGCGTGCAGTCTGTTCCATTCCTTTATTGCTGTACAATAAAAGGTGTTTGATGCCTGTCCAATGACTGTTGGTACTACAAAGTTGTGCTCTCTCCCCCTAGTACTATGATTGCTGCGGTTCCCAACCTTGACAAAATTGACAGCAAGATATTCTGGACATTGTTTGTGAGCAATTTTATAAACATGATTTAACTTCAGATGTTTTACTCTGTCTTCAACATTCAGATACATGATTATATACACCTGGAAAATCCTAGAGGGACTAGTACCGAACTTGCACACGAAAATCACTCACAACGAAAGCAAAAGACTTGGCAGACGATGCAACATCCCCCCAATGAAAAGCAGGGGTGTCACTAGCACGTTAAGAGACCATACAATAAGTGTCAGGGGCCCGAGACTGTTCAACTGCCTCCAAGTATACATAAGGGGGATTACCAATAGACCCCTGGCAGTCTTCAAGCTGGCACTGGACAAGCATCTAAAGTCGGTACCTGACCAGCCGGGCTGTGGCTCGTACGTTGGTTTGTGTGCAGCCAGCAGTAACAGCCTGGTTGATCAGGCTCTGATCCACCAGGAGGCCTGGTCACGGGCCGGGCCACGGGGGCGTTGACCCCCGGAACTCTCTCCAGGTAAACTCTAGGAAGGAGAGTTCGAGGATCAGCTTCCCATGAAAGATGAGCAAGGGTTTTAAGAACGTTCAGCCAGCTGTGACAAGTTGCCTTCAGAGAGGTAATGTGAGGTTTCCAGGATAACCTACGGTCAAAGAGAAGGCCTAGAAACCTGAATGTATCACGTTCAGTGATACAGGAGCCATAGAGGTACAAAGGATGATCGGAGAAGACAGAGCATCTAGTGAAAGTAATTTGGTGAGTTTTGGTACTGGAAAATTTAAACCCAAGCGTGGTGGCCCAATTGGAAACACGGTCGACCCCATGCTGGGGAGAAACTGTAATGAGGCGACAGTCAGCGCCTGTACAAGCAATAGCAAAGTCATCTACATAGAGTGATGACCAAGTATTGGATGGAAGAACAGAGGCCAAATCATTTACAGCAAGGAGAAAAAGTGTTGTGCTCAGAACACATCCGTGAGGGACACCTTTAGCTTGGACAAAGTCTGGGGAGAGCACATTATTGACTCGAACATGAAAATGTCTGTCAGTTAAAAAGTTCTTAAGGAAGGATGGTAGATTGCCTCGGAGGCCTAAGGAGTGGGCTTGAGCCAAAATATTATACGTCCAAGTTGTGTCATATGCCTTCTCAAGGTCAAAAAATATGGCAATAACTGAGTGGTTATTTGCAAAGGCAGTACGAACATACGTAACCAAATGTAGTAAGGGGTCTATGATAGAATGGCCCTTACGAAAGCCATATTGATGAGTGGAGAGACTGTTGTGTCTCTAAATACCACATTAAATGTCTATTTACCAGACGTTCCATCACTTTGCAAACTGCACTGGTAAGAGCGATGGGACGATAGTGGGAGGCTTCATGTCCCGTAGTACCCAGTTTGCGGAACGGGAGAACAATGGCAGATTTCCACAGCTCTGGAAGAACTCCTTGTGACCAAATAAAATTGAAAAGGCGTAAGAGAACTGCAAGGGCTGACTGATGTAAATGTTGTAACATACGAATATGAATGTTGTTGGGCCCAGGTGTCGATGATCGGCAAGCTGAGAGTGTTGCCTCCAGTTCCTGAAGTGTAAAAGGCACATTATACTGTTCTTCTCTGAGAGAAGAAAAGTCCAAGGGTGTTAACTCACTGGCAGACTTTGAGGAAAGAAACGAGGGGCATAGATGGAGCCCCAGAGAAATATGGACAAGATGATTGCCAATTTCAATGGCAACATCTAGAGGGTTTGCTATATCAACACTGGCAACCCGCAGAACAGAAGCCGGGTCAGGAGAATATTTACCACTCAGTTTCTGTACTTTTTACCAGACTGCACTCATAGAGGAAGCAGAGGTAATGGTGGAGACATAATCTTGCCAGGAAGTGCGTATAGGGTCACGGATAACACGGCGAGCGATCGCACGCTTCTGCTTAAAATCAAGAAACCTCTCAGTGGGTCTATTATACCGGTACCTGCCCCACACAGCGCATTTCAAACGTACTGCACGAGCACAAGCACGAGACAACCAAGGCATACATTTCTGAGAATGCTTGCCCGAGGTTTGGGGTATAGAATGAGTTAGTTTAATATCTTTATTATGCACCCCATACCCATCCTGTGGGCAGTAGTCAAAAGATTACAAAGGTACATAATGGGTCCAGGGACTGGACCCCAAAGTTATGATAGCTGAACTAGTTACAAAGGTAATGAACTCCAGGTAGAAGCTGAGGTTAAAACTGAGGACGAGAAGAGGTGTAAAAGCTCATCAATGGAGGATGAAGAAGGAACCTCACTAAAACCAGTTAGTTGTGAGTAAAGGTCCCAATTTGCCTGATCAAATTGCCAGCGTGGGTTACGAAGAGGTGGTGAATATGAAGGGGAAGTAAGAATGATTGGAAAACGATCGCTGTCATGTAAATCCGGGAGAACAGACCAAGTGAAGACTAGTGCAGTGGAGGAAGAGCAGACTGAGAGATTGATACAAGAGTATGAGTACGAGGATCAAAATGGGAGTGAGTACCTGTATTTAAAAATGGAGCGGGTGGGAAGCAAGAAAATCTTCTAACTGAATGCCACGGGAATCACAGTGAGACCTCCCCCCAGAGGAAATGATGGGCATTAAAATCGCCAAGTAACAGAAGTGGTGGCGGTAATGACAAAACAAGACAGGCAATATATGGAATAGATAAGGCTCGAGAAGGAGAGAGATACAAAGAACAGAGTGTATACCACCTATGCAGGTGGATACGGGCTGCTGTGTAATGCAGCGGAGTAAGAACAAATAGCTGATGGTACAGAATATCAGTGCATAGAAGAAGGGCTCTTTCATTAAAGGTCCCATCAGGAAAAGGATCCGAAGAATACAATAAATTATAGCCTGAGATGGGATAGATAACAGCAGAGTGTAATTTTGGTTCTTGTAAGCAAACACCAACAGGGGAAAATTGGGAGAGCAATGTCTGAAGCTCACCCCGATTACCCCTGAGGCCGCATATATTCCATTGTAAATAGGCCATGATTGGGAATGATAAAGATACTAGAAATCCGCAGGTATGGGTACTTACGGACTAGAGGGGTTAGAAAAGTCCACATGCGGTGGCAGGAGAAAACGTTCAAGCAGTGAAGGAACGGTGCGCTGTGAAGAAAGGAGTTGCGCAGATGGAGAAGAGGAAAGAGAAGGAACAGAGGGTGGATCAGTGTCCATTGATGGTTTGGTCTCTGCAATATATTCAGAGATTGCTTCAAGTGTTTCAGAGTTCAGAGACGTCGTATGGGAGACAATATTGGAGATGGAAGGAGGAGGAGTTTGAGTAAAGATCAGAACTGTAATGGACTGTACCAAGGTAGGGGGTGGGGCGAAAAGGTAGAGGGAACGGGAAAAGTGTGGGAGGAGACAGAAGAGGCAGAAACCTGGGAGGTGGTAGAAGAGGAAGAAACTTGGGAGGAGACAGGGGAGGAAGGCACAGTACGAGGAGGATGAACCTCCACACTTGTAACAGAGCCAGTTAAAGGGGAAGACCCAGGTACAGAGACCGGGAAGGTAAAGTGAGGAGGTGGATGAAGGGAAGGAGGGGTTAAAGGAGATTTTTTGGACTTCTGAGAAGTAGAGGGATGATTTGGAGGAGGTGTCATACGAGGTCTTGTAAATACCGGGGTTTGTGAGGGAGAACACAAAGTGAGAACAGACTGAGGTGTTGAAGTAGGGACGTCTGAGCCCAAGACAGCAAAAGAATTAGATACAGGAGTGACTATGAGCCTGGCAACTGCAGAGGAGGCTGCAGAAGATGGGACCCTAGAAGTGGAGGGACGTTTTGAAACATGAGAATAAGAAACATGGGGTAGTCTCCCTTGGAGGTGGAGATGGGAAACCGCCATAGCATAAGGGAGACCTGCTTTTTTGAGGCAACAAATTTCCCACTCATTTAAGTAGACCTGGCAACAGCAAGAGTATGAAGGGTGAGCCTCATGACAATTAAGGCAAGAGGGAGGTCGACTGCAAGACGTATCAGAATGGTCATTGGCACCACAGACTAGGCATTCGGCTATAGATCTGCAATATTTTGCTGGGTGGCCAAATCCCAGCAATTTCTACACTGTTGTGGTGTGGGGATCCCCTTTTGAACTTGTAACCGATGTCCTGCTACATAAACAGAGGATGAGAGTTCACGGCTGGCAAAAGTTAATCGAACCACATTGCAAGGGTATCGTCTCTGCCCGCAGGCAGGAAGGACATAAGTATCTACTTTAAGGATTGGGAGAACCTGGAGTTCCAGCTGTTCAAGAATGTCGTTGCCAGATGTCTGGAAATTCTGTTGGACTATGGTATGGGGCAGAATGACAGTATTACTACAAGAATTGAGAGAAAGATGTTTTTCAACAGTGATAGGAGTAGTATCGATATGAAAAAGGAGAGAAAGATCACGAGCTTGGGTAGCATTCTGGACAGTGACAGATTAAGATAAGATTTTGTTCGGATTTTTAACCCCGGAGGGTTAGCCACCCAGGATAACCCAAGAAAGTCGGTGCGTCATCGAGGACTGTCTAACTTATTTCCATTGGGGTCCTTAATCTTGTCCCCCAGGATGCGACCCACACCAGTCGACTAACACCCAGGTACCTATTTGCTGCTAGGTGAACAGGACAACAGGTGTAAGGAAACGTGTCGAATGTTTCCACCCACCAGGAATCGAACCCGGGCCCTCCGTGTGTGAAGCGGGAGCTTTAGCCACCAGGCCACCGGTACGATGCACGTACCACTCTTGAGAGCATGAAATGAAATATCTCTACCAACGTGGCATAGGAGCGCTTTGCCAATACTATGGTCAGAAAAACAGGCAGTAGAAACAGTCGGTCTTAAAGTAAAGAATTTAGTCCATTGTGTGGTCCAAAACTGAGCGTGGAGAGGGAGTGCATGACATGTCGGTCTTTTCCAAGTAGAATGGGAATCCCCAGGCGATCCACATTCTATGGCAAACTACGCCACCGCCAAGAACCTCAATGGAATGGGATGGACCCCAGTACCCTTTCCCCTACCTAGGAACTAGCGCGACTGTGGGAAAAATCCCAAAGGCCAAAAAGAGGAAGGGTAAAAGGGAGGGGTGGGGAAGAGGAGGAAAGGAAAAAGGGGAGGATGGGATAGGGAAGGGGGGATAATTAGGATCGGTCTGAGGAAGGAGACCAACAGGTCTAATTCCTCAGACCAAGAGCCTCTTCACCACACCAAGGAGCCTCCCTTGAAGAGTTAGTTAGTTAGTTTAATATGTTTATTATGCACCCCATACCCATCCTGTGGGCGGTAGTCAAAAGATTACAGAGGTACATAATTGGTCCAGGGACTGGACTCCAAAGTTTTGATAGCTGAGCAAGTTACAGAGGTAATGAACTCACAATTTACAAAGGTAATGAACTCACAATTTACAAAGGTAATGAACTCACAATTTACAAAGGTAATGAACTCACAATTTACAAAGGTAATGAACTCACAATTTACAAAGGTAATGAACTCCAGGTAAGTCTGGTCACAATCATGACAAGTTACAAAGGTATTTACAGATTACAGAGGTATGTAATGGGTCCAGGGACTGGGCCCCCAAAGTTTTGATAGCTGAACTAGGTACAAAGGTAATGAGCTCACAAGTTACAAAGGTAATGAATTCTGTAGAATGGTTACTTACGTTTATACTTTGGCTACAATCATGAACAAATTATAGAGTAATGAGCAATTCACACTTCCACACCCGGTCACAACTGTAATGAGTTATTGGTGCAAATATTGATTGTTGAGTCACACACACACACACACACACACACACACACACACACACTTTAGTTTAATATCTTTATGCACCCCATACCCATCCTGTGGGCGGTAGTCAAAAGATTACAAAGGTACATAATGGGTCCAGTGACTGGACCCCAAAGTTATGATAGCTGAACTAGTTACAAAGGTAATGAACTCCAGGTAGATCTGGTCACTAATCATGGCAAGTTACAGAGGTAATGAATCAGCTTCACTCCTATACATGGTTACAGTCATGAACAAATTACAAAGTAATGAACCACTGATACGTGGTTCATTACTTTGTAATTTGTTCATGACTGTAACCATGTAACCATGTAACCATGTAACCCTTGAAGAGGCAGTAACTTATAGCACCATCTATTATGCAAAAAATGAACTAGATTTAGTAAATAATTCCAACAATAGATGGCATCCAAGTACCATTTTCATCAATTTTTAGTGCCATCTATTGTGCAAAAAATGAACTAATTTAGTGTCTCGCTACAGATGCTTTTTTTTATTAGTCTGGTGCCATTTTCATTAACTTTTACTTTGATAATGCCTATTGCATCAAGTGATGCTAACTTTTTCTATTACCTAGGGTGAAGCACAAAACCCACAGAGGTCATAGTGTGCCTGGAAAATGGGAGGCAATTATAATCATTACAGAGCTAAACCCACAAGGGTCGACGAGAGGCAGATCAATTCAATTCATGATTATAATTATGGGGGAGCGCTAAACCCATAAGATTATACAGCGCATGTGGGGGATGGAAGGCATTCAGGCTCAGTTAAGGGAACCAGAGTACAGATCCAATTCCCTAGATCAAAAGCCCCTCACCAGCATTAAGGAGCCTCCCTTGAGGGGATTCAATCCAAGAAAAGATTACAATCAAGGGGGAGCGCTAAACCTGTAGAATTATACAGCGCACGTAGGGGGGGATATGGAAGGTATTTAGGTTCAATTCAGGGAACTGGAGCACAGATCCAATTCCCTAGATCAAGAGCCCCTCACCAGCATCAAGGAACCTACCTTGAGGGGATCCAAGAGAGGAAAAGTCCAATTCCTTGCATCTAGTGCCCATCACTAGCATCAATCAATTTTTATTTCTTTGCATGAGTACAATAATGAGTTGCAGTGCAAAGAGAACCATTATCATACCAAGGCATTATGGGCAAACTTAATTTAATGGCTGACTGACTACTTAATACTAAAGAAATTTATCACAGTTTAAGTTGTACAATAGTTTCAATAGTAAATACTCAAATTATATTATGGGAATATAACGCTGTGAGTTGCTGAAAGTAGTTTACAGTATGAGAATGTTACAGTTGGGTGTAGGGCAGTATTGTTTCGGGTAGGTATTAACCCTTTGAGGGTTTCGGCTGTACTAGTACGGCTTACGACCCAGGGTTTTTGAAGTACTAGTACGCCTAAATTCTAGCGCCCTCAAATCTAGTGGGAGAAAGCTGGTAGGCCTACATATGAAAGAATGGGTCTATGTGGTCAGTGTGCACAGTATAAAAAAAAATCCTGCAGCACACAGTGCATAATGAGAAAAAAAAAACTTTGACCGTTTTTTTGGAATAAAACAGCGACTTTGCACTGTATTTTCGTATGGTATTTATTGTTGTATTCTAGTTTTCTTGGTCTCATTTTATAGAATGGAAGACATATTACAGAAATTGAGATGATTTTGACTGGTTTTACAATGACAAGTACCTCGAAATTGAGCTCAAAGTAGCAGAAATGTTCGATTTTTACCAAAGTTCAAAAGTAAACAAATCATGCCAAGCGTCCACTGCACGTCAACAGGTGAGTCTAATATTCTTTTGCAAGTGTGCCAATATTATTCATACCATTTTTTACACTAATGCAGTAGTCTGCATAACAGAAAACCTTCTATTTTTTGTGAGAATAAAAATTCAAAGTGGAAAGCAAAAGAATGTAAGAGGGGCCTTGAGAAGTGACTAATGAACAAAGGAAATGTCATTTTAGTGCCCGGAATGTATTTCTTGTTTATTCTGGACCGTATTCGGAAATTGGTATCTTTTGAAATTTGTGTGAAATTGGCAAAATTGCTAAATTCTGACCACTGTACTGGATAGTTGAAATTGGTAAATAGATGGTTTCTTGCACTCATTCGATAGAAAAAATGGAGTTCTAGCGAAATATTCATGTTTTTTGTTGACTAGTGCAGTGGAATTGGCCGAAAATGGGGCTCAAAGTGGGCAAAATCGCCGATGCGTAAACATCGCCGAGACCGCTAACTTCGCAAGAGCATAATTCCGTAAGTTTTCCATCAAATTTCATAATTTTGGTGTCATTATGATCGGGAAAAGATTCTCTATCTTTTCATATAGACAAATTTTTTTTTTTTTTTTTAAATTTGGCCGACCCTGAGAACGAGTCTCGGAGAGGGCCTGTCGACCCTCAAAGGGTTAATACTACTATGTAGTATTAGTCAATGTATGAACTTTGGGTGTCTAGCCTTGAAGTTTTAAGATTTAGGTAATTGGGAGATTGTTTTTTTTGGTAAAGTTAAATACTAAGTATTGAGCATTTAGTCTAGGGTGAGTAAGTGGTTTTCGAGAAGAGTCTTAAATTGATTTTCAGAATGAATTCCAAATTTTGGGGCCCTTTATGTGCATAGAGTTTTTACAGTGTGATATGGACACTGGGTACATCAAAAAGAGTTATGGTTGTGTGTCCTGTTAGGGTTGGTGAGGAGAAGTTTGAGTGGAGGGTTTATGTTTGAGTGTAGTGTTCTATGTATGTAGTAGGCACATGAATAAGTATGGATGTTCTTTATGGTGAGCAGATTTAGACTTTTGAATATTGGTGGAGTATGCTGTAGGGAGTGGGAATTTGCTATTCTGACTGCAGCCTTTTGCTGGGTAATTAGTGGTCTTAGGTGATTTAATGTTGTTGATCCCCATGCACAAATTCCATATGTGAGATAAGGGTATATGAGTGAATGATACAGTGCAAGGAGAACTGATTGTGGAACATAGTACTGTATCTTTAATAGTATGCCTACTGTCTTATAGATTTTCTTGGATTATAATAAAAAAGAAGCGCTAAACCACAAGGGCTATACAGCACTGCAGGGCAGGAAAAAGGGTGGCAAAAGGGAGAGGGATTACTAGGTTACAGAGACAGTGAGGCAGTGGATAGTGCGGGGAGAGAGGGTAGCAAGAGATTGAGGTGGAAATGGCTGAGGAGAGTGCTAAAGGTATCATCATCAGAGTTTGTTTGTAATGGGTTTGACAAAGCTCATGGAAAGCAAAATGTTGCCACAATAAAATGTCACATTAGTTGCACTTGTGTCCATTTATCTAACATACTGTCGGTAATCCTACCATCAATATTACATCTAAAGTTGTGTCCTGTGATAACTTTCAATGTCAAAAATGCCTGAAAGCCTCTTTAATCATTCACTAAAGCTGAATAAAAAGAAGTTGGAAATTATATGGTGGTTGTGGGGATTATCTCCCCCTGGGCTCAGTCACAGACCAGGCCTCCTAGGCTCCCCCTGGGCTCAGTCACAGACCAGGCCTCCTAGGCACCCCCTGGGCTCGGTCACAGACCAGGCTTCCTAGGTAGGAAAGGAAATATTACAGGATTAAGAACTAAGTATTACAAAACACAAAGGAAAGTAATATAGGAAAGCTCTGTGTTTTCGGCTCCCTCTTTACTGTTCTCACTTTTCAGCAGTTTTCAATGTAATTATTGTTTGGTGCTTTTTCTGCTTCTTTGCACAACAGTTGTGTCAGGGAAGAGTTCCCAGTGTCATGTTTTAAGTATTGTATGTATTTTAGATTTATTTTATTTTTGTATGTGATTTTTTTATGCCTAGATGTACTGAACACTTAATATATTATAGTGTAAACATGTTATATGGCATTTTAGACATGTTTGATATTGAAAAAAAAAACTTTTCCACTTGCCAGCAACTATTGCTTATCAGTGAGGGTCAGGAATATAACAGCCATGAAAACAGGGACCTCTTGTAATAACAACATTGTCAAACTAAGCCCTAAACCTGGACCAAGGAAAGTAAACATTGTGTGTGTGTGTACATAGTGAATAAAAGTCGAGGTTTGTAACACTTACGCTGAAAAGATGTCCACCCAGAGATGTCGAGCTTAAATTCAGTGGCGGCTTGTGCAGGGGTGCTGCAGAACTGCAGCACCCCCTATTTTCACTTGATATTATCGATAACATTCAACATGAGTCTTATTTTTCTTGAAATCTTTCTTTATACCTGTACATTATATAATCAAAGAATTAAAGAAAATAGGGGTGCTGCAGAACCCCCGCATGAGCCGCCACTACTTAAATTTCTTTCCATGTCCACTGCTCAGTAACCTACACCGACACTACTGTCAGTTATGTGTTGGTTATTAACTTGGTTGATTCCTGAAGACCAGTCAATACATGCAGTGTTTACATATGCTGCTATGTATGATAATTCATTTAACTCTATTTATGTGTATGTTTACTAGAATAAACTGGCTGACTGACTGGACTTACTGATTGACTGACCTACTGACTGACTGTACTGACTTAACTGACTGACTGTACTGACTGACTTACTGATAGGACTGACTGACCCACTGACTGTACTGACTGACTAGAGTGACCTGACTGATTGAATATAGTGACTTAACATACTGACTGGACTAAGTGACTTACTGACTTGGCTAACTATAGTTAGTGAGTACTGACCAACTGAGGGAACAAGACTAAGATTGAGAAAGGTTGATGAGAAATGAGACGCTTGACACTGATATGCACTGCCGTTTCCATGACTAAACTTCTGGTACAGCTTACAATACCGACTGGTTGGAGAGCTGTTCATAAGTCTGAGTGGTCTTTAAACAGGTAGGTTGTTAAGTGAGGAGTACCTGTAATATAACTTTAACATTGCTACTCATAAAGACCATGATACAAAAAAAAAAGTCACGAAAAATAGAATATAAAACTAATAGAAAAGTGCCAAAGATTTATATTATTATATGAGCACTTTCATATACAGTGGTACCTCGGTACACATCCTCAATCCATTCCAGGCTCTTGGACGTATACCAAACAAATTTTCCTATAAGAAATATGTATAGGGAAAATGATTAATTCGTTCCCATCAAAGAAATGCTGAACACTGACAATGATGCACCTGCTGCGCATTCTTTGAGTGATGGTGAAATTAGATGAATTGTGATATAAATAAGTCGTAGAGTTGATATTAGCATCATATTGAAGTATGTCATGCCTCTTAAGAGCAGGAATTCTGCTGGAATGGATTAATGCAATTTAAATTAATTTAAACGAGGAAAACTGACTCAGCACACAAACAGATCGGGATACAAACGAGGTCATGGAACGGATTAAATTTGTCAGCTAAGGTTCCACTGTATATGTAAACACATATTGCAACCTTTGCAAAGAAATAAATATTTTATTTATTAACTTATTTAAGAAACCTCTCTCGAGGGGGAAGTTCGCATCCCGAAATTTCCTTCGTATCCAGAAGCAAAAAATCGACCAAACAACGGTTTGTATCCGAGGTTCCACTGTATTATCATATCTTCCATTTGCACGGTCCACTGGAATGTTTTCCCTCCCATGTGGTTTTTTTTTTGGTTTCAATCAATTTAATTTTTGGGAAAGAACATAAGAAAGAATGAACACTGCAGCAGGCCTACTGACCCATGCTCAGCGGGTCTATGTCACCCCTCGGCTTAGACCAATGACCCACCTAGTCAGGTCACTTCCACTTAAGGAAGGAGCACGGCTTCTGACCTAGTAGTACACGCTAGTCAGGACCAACTCACACCCACCCACACCCACTCAAGTATTTATCTAGCCTATTTTTAAAACTACACAACGTTTTTGCTTCTATGACAGACATACAGTGGACCCCCGCATAACCCTATTAATCCGTTCCTGAGAGCTCAATGTTATGCGAAATTATCGTTATGTGAATTAATTTTCCCCATAAGAAATAATGGAAATCAAATTAATCCGTGCAAGACACCCAAAAGTATGAAAAAAAAAATTTTTTTACATGAAATATTAATTTTAATACACACAAACTTAAGAAAACATGCACAGTTACATGACACTTACCTTTATTGAATATGTGCTGATGATTGATGGGATGGGAGGAGGGGAGACTGGATGGTTTTAGTGTTTAGAAGGGGAATCCCCTTCCATTAGGACTTGAGGTGTCAAGTCCTTTTCTGGGGTTGCTTCCCTTCTTCTTTTAATGCCACTAGGACCAGCTTCAGAGTCGCTGGACTTCTGTTGCACAACATATCTGTCCATAGTGCAGCCAGCAGCAACAGCCTGGTTGATCAGGCTCTGATCCACCAGGAGGCCTGGTCACAGACCGGGCCGTGGGGGCGTTGACCCCCGGAACTCTCTCCAGGTAAACTCCAGGTAATAGTGGCCTGTACCTCTCGTTCCTTTATGACTTTCCTAAAGTGTTTCACAACAGTGTCAGTGTAATAGTCACCAGCACGGCTTGCAATAGCTGTCTGAGGGTGATTTTCATCCATGAAGGTTTGCACTTCAAGCCACTTTGCACAGATTTCCTTAATCTCTGAAGTAGGCAACTTCTTCAATTTCTCTCTCCCCTCCTCCAAAGCAATTTCCTCAGGTGTGGCCTCTTGCTGTTGAAGTTGATCTAGCAGCTCATCAGTGGTTAGTTCTTCATTGTCCTCCTCCACCAACTCTTCCACATCCTCCCCACTAACCTCCAACCCCAAGGACTTCCCCAATGCCACAATTGATTCCTCAACTGGCATAGGATTCTCAGGGTTAGCCTCAAATCCTTCAAAATCTTTTTGGTCTACACATTCTGGCCACAGTTTCTTCCAAGCAGAGTTCAAGGTCTTCTTAGTCACTCCCTCCCAAGCCTTACCTATAAGGTTTACACAATTGAGGATATTAAAGTGCTCTCTCCAAAACTCTCTTAGAGTCAATTGAGTTTCTGAGATCACTACAAAGCACCTTTCAAACAGAGCTTTTGTGTACAGTTTTTTGAAGTTTGCAATAACCTGCTGGTCCATGGGCTGCAGGAGAGGAGTGGTATTAGGAGGCAAAAACTTCACCTTAATGAAACTCATGTCCCCACAAAGTCGCTCTGCCAAGTCTGTAGAATGACCAGGGGCATTGTCTAACACCAGGAGGCACTTAAGGTCTAATTTCTTTTCAGTTAGGTAATTTTTCACATTGGGGGCAAATGCTTGGTGTAACCAGTCATAGAAAAAGTCCCTAGTGACCCATGCCTTATTGTTTGCCCTCCACAACACACACAAATTAACCTTGAGGATATTCTTTTGCCTGAACGCTCTGGGAGTTTCAGAGTGATACACTAATAAAGGCTTCACTTTGCAATCACCACTAGCATTGGCACACATGAGAAGAGTAAGCCTGTCTTTCATAGGCTTATGTCCTGGGAGTGCCTTTTCCTCGTGAGTAACATAGGTCCTGCTTGGCATTTTCTTCCAAAACAGGCCTGTTTCTTCACAATTAAACACTTGTTCAGGTCTCAGTCCTTCACTGTCAATGTACTCCTTGAATTCATGCACATATTTTTCAGCTGCTTTTTGGTCCAAACTGGCAGCCTCACCATGCCTTATCACACTATGTATGCCACTATGCCTCTTAAATCTCTCAAACCAACCTTTGCTGGCCTTAAATTCACTCGCATCACCACTAGTTGCAGGCATTTTTCTAATTAAATCCTCGTGCAACTTCCTAGCCTTTTCACTTATGATCGCTTGAGAGATGCTATCGCCTGCTATCTGTTTTTCGTTTATCCACACCAATAACAGTCTCTCAACATCTTCTATCACTTGCGATCTCTGTTTTGAAAGCACAGTTAAACCTTTGGCAAGAACAGCTTCCTTGATTGCCGTTCTCTTGGACACAATAGAAACGATGGTTGATTGGGGTTTACTATACAACCTGGCCAGCTCGGAGACACGCACTCCACTTTCATACTTAGCAATGATCTCTTTCTTCATCTCCATAGTAATTCTCACCCTTATTCCTGTAGGGTTGGCACTAGAAGCTTTCTTGGGGCCCATGGTCACTTATTTTTCAGGTGAAATCACTATAAAAAGGCTGTAATAATACGAAATGTTCTGATTGTATGCTTGAATGTTACCGCGGAGGCTGGCTTGTAAACAATGCCACTGGCAGAACAAGTTAGCTGGCTCAGGCCGCATGGACGTGTCTCGGACGAATCGCGTTGAGCGAAGTTTTTAGCACTATGCGAGGCAAAATTTTAGCGATAAAATGTATCGCTATGTGGATTTAACACTATGTGATGCCAACGTTATGTGGGGGTCCACTGTACTTGGGAGTTTGTTCCATTCATCCACAACTCTATTACCAAACCAGTGCTTTCCTATATCCTTTCTGAATCTGAATTTTTCCAACTTGAAATCATTACTGCAAAACCGAACTCTGATATGATTTCTAACTGGTATGAAGTCTGAGGTGTTTTACTAAATTTGATTTATATGGAAATGCCTTTAGGCATTCTGAACACTTGAATGGTTTCTCTCCAGTATGAATTCTTATGTGCCTTACTAAATAAGATTTTCGTGAAAACCCTTTAAGACACTCTGAACACTGAAATGGTTTCTCTCCAGTATGAATTCTCATGTGTTCTACTAAAGAAGTTGTATCTGAAAAACTTTTTAGACACTCAGAACACTGATATGGTTTCTCTCCAGTATGAATTCTCATGTGTTGTACTGAAGACGATTTATCTGAAAACTCTTTTAGACACTCAGAACACTTATATGGTTTCTCTCCAGTATGAATTCTCATGTGTTGTATTAAATGAGATTTTTGTGAAAATTTTTTTTGACACTCTGAACATTTATATGGTTTCTCTCCAGTATGAATCCTCAGGTGCTGTAATAAAATTTGTTTTCTGTTAAACTCTTGAAGACATTCCGAACATTTATATGGCTTTTCTCCAGTATGAATTCTCATGTGTTCTACTAAAACATATTTTCTGGCAAACGCTTTTAGACACTCTGAGCACTGATATGGTTTCTCTCCAGTATGACTTCTCATGTGTTTTACTAAACCTGATTTAGCTGAAAACTCTTTTAGACATTCTGAACATTGATATGGTTTCTTTCCAGAATGATTTTTCATGTGTTCTAATAAACATGATTTATCTGAAAACTTTTCTAGACACATACAACACTGATACTGTTTCTCTTTGGTATGAATTTTCATATGTCTCACTAAATATTTTTTTTTAGAAAACTCTTTCAAACACATTAAACAAAAAACTGTGTTTTTGCATTCATTAATTGTTACAAGTGATTCACAATGAGATTTTTGTGAGGAATGTGAATACTGATGAAGTTCGACTTCTGGATGAACTGTAACATGTGATGCTTGAACACTTTCTTTATCAAGTATATCAGACATAGTGAACAAAACCCTTTCACTATAAGAACCCAAAAATTAAAAGTGTTTGAGGTGTCAGAATTTCTGAAAGGAGAAAAAAATTTCTTTGGAAATGGCAGAGAATCTTTTTGTTAAGGTAATGACTCCAGAAACATAAAATATGATGCAAACTTGTAGAATTAAAGAGGCAATCTGAGCACATCAGCAATTTCACCTTTTGCTCATTCCAAAAAATTTTTTTAGCTTATTCACAGTAGCTAAAGTGCATAAGAGTTGCTAATTTGATTAATTTAACACAAAATTCAACAAATTCTAATCTGAAAACAATAAAAAATGAACAGAGTATGCATTCCAGCAACGTATCATCTGTTCATTAATCATCTTTCCCAGCCTCTAGTATATTACGCCTTCCCTCTGTTTTGAATCCACACACACAAAATATAAGTTTTACCCTATTTCTCAGATAATAAAAAATAACCAGGAAAAATTGTTGTGATTTAGGCCATCCTAATAATTGAAGATGAGAGGGGAGAAGGAGTCTTTCCTAAAGAAAAAATTGTCAAAAATTAAATATTTCAAGCTGCTTCTGGTTTTGAAATCAACCAAATTATTCTTTTCAGTAGAATGATGTCCATTTTATCAACCAGTACCAAGAAACAGGCACAAAACCAGGAAAAAACATCCTAAAACCACCTCAAAGTCACTATTTAAAACCAAACAGGTCAGAGGTCAGTTTTTCTCAGGATGCACTGCTTGGGGAAGGATTTGATTTACACTGTGCACTTGCTCCGAAGACACATCCTCGCATGTCTACACCCAAATTTACTACTCACAGCCTATGTGAGACAACTGTGCTTAAAATGTAGACCTACAAGTGTGGGGTTAATAATGTAGACCTACATGAGTAACACTGATTAATAATGTAGACCTACGTGAGTAACACTGATTAATAATATAGACCTACATGAGTAACACTGATTAATAATGTAGACCTACGTGAGTAACACTGACTAATAATCTAGATCTACATGAGTAACACTGATTAATAATGTAGACCTACGTGAGTAACACTGATTAATAATGTAGACCTATGTGAGTAACACTGATTAATAATATAGACCTACATGAGTAACACTGATTAATAATGTAGACCTACATGAGTAACACTGATTAATAATGTAGACCTACGTGAGTAACACTGATTAATAATGTAGACCTACGTGAGTAACACTGATTAATAATCTAGACCTACATGAGTAACACTGATTAATAATGTAGACCTACATGAGTAACACTGATTAATAATCTAGACCTACGTGAGTAACACTGATTAATAATGTAGACCTACGTGAGTAACACTGATTAATAATGTAGACCTACATGAGTAACACTGATTAATAATGTAGACCTACGTGAGTAACACTGATTAATAATGTAGATCTACATGAGTAACACTGATTAATAATCTAGACCTACGTGAGTAACACTGATTAATAATCTAGACCTACGTGAGTAACACTGATTAATAATGTAGACCTACGTGAGTAATACTGATTAATAATCTAGACCTACGTGAGTAACACTGATTAATAATCTAGACCTACATGAGTAACACTGATTAATAATCTAGACCTACATGAGTAACACTGATTAATAATCTAGACCTACGTGAGTAACACTGGGGTCAATAATGTAGTACTTAGCACATACAATTTCTGTGATCACTTTCTTATATTGAAGATAAGACTTCGTTTGGATTTTTAACGCCGGAGGGTTAGCCACCCAGGATAACCCAAGAAAGTCAGTGCGTCATCAAGGACTGTCTAACTTATTTCCATTGGGGCCCTCAATCTTGTCCCCCATGATGCCGCCCACACCAGTCAACTAACACCCTGGTACCTATTTGCTGCTAGGTGAACAGGACAACATGTGTAGGAAAACACATCGAAATGTTTCTACCCTGTGAGGAATCGAACCTGGGCCCTCCATGTGTGAAATGAGAGCTTTGCCAGCCAGGCAACAGCAAGGCACTAAACCAGTAAGGTTTAAATTGTGCTTGAAGAATAGGATGGATATTTAAAAATGGGAGTATATCTCCAATAACTGGATCAAACAAGCAGTTGACAAGCACCTTCCTTGAAGGCTTCTCTAATACTCTTCATAAATTTCAATGTTTCTTACCTGGAGTTTACCTGGAGAGGGTTTTGGGGGTCAACACCCCCAGGGCTCAGTCTGATACCAGGCCTCGTGGTGGATCAGGGTCTGATCAACCAGGTTGTTACTGCTGATTGCACACAAACTGACGTACGAACCACAGACCAGTTAGTCAGGTACTGACTTTAGGTGCCTGTCCAGCACCTTCTTGAAGACAGCCAGGGGTCTATTGGTAATCCCCCTTATGTATGCTGGGAGGCAGTTAAACAGTCTTGGGCCCCTCACACTTATTGTGTTGTCTCTCACAACAGTTTTGTAACAACAAATATTATGAAAAAATTCTTATTACAGAGATAATACAAGGATGTTTGTCAACACAGCAAATGTTTATACTAGGATGTTTATACTAGGATGTTTATACTAGGATGTTAATGTGATGTTTAACAGTATTATTACACAACAACTTCATGACACTGATGCCACTGTAAATGTTATATTTCTAACACTGTAGTAACACAGTGTTGTCACTATATATTTCTAACACTGTAGTAACACAGTGTTGTCACTATATATTTCTAACACTGTAGTAACACAGTGTTGTCACTATATATTTCTAACACTGTAGTAACACAGTGTTGTCACTATATATTTCTAACACTGTAGTAACACAGTGTTGTCACTATATACTTCAGAATTTGACACATATGGGAGCCTTATGATAATAAAAATTGACACTACAATAAGAATATATCTGGTGCCAAGATGACCTGAAGTACTGGCACTACCAGTACCAACCTCTGCTACCAGAATGAACTGAAGTACTGGTACTACAAGTACCAACCTCTGCTACCAGGATGACAAGAAGTGTTGATACACTACCAGTGCCAACCTCTGCTACCAGGATGACCTGAAGTACTGGTAATACAAGTACCAACCTCCGCTACCAGGATGACCTGAAGTACTGGTACTACAAGTACCAACCTCTGCTACCAGGATGACCTGAAGTACTGGTACTACCAGTACCAACCTCTGCTACCAGGATGACCTGAAGTACTGGTACTACAAGTACCAACCTCTGCTACCAGGATGACCTGAAGTACTGGTACTACCAGTACCAACCTCTGCTACCAGGATGACCTGAAGTACTGGTACCACAAGTACCAACCTCGGCTACCAGGATGACCTGCATAAAAGAAATAATTGTTAAACTTTTTCTTTTACTATGTTGATGTTTATCATAATTATGTAATGCTTGCGGTATTATCATCCCCTAGACTGTTGCAACCCCAAATCCTGTGGCGTCTCCTGGTGTTGCAAAATTTCCACAAAAAAAAAAATAATTATTTTTTCTTGTGAAATGATAGGGAATCTTTTCCCGATTGTAATGACATCAAAAGAACAAAATTTGATGGAAAACTGACGGAATTATGCTCTCGTGAACTTAGCAACCTCGGCGATGTTTACAAATTGGCGATTTTGCCTACTTTGAGCCCTATTTTCGGCTAATTCCATTATCCAGTCGACCAAACTCATAGCTATTTCTTTAGAACTCCATTTTTTCTATCAATTGAGTACAAGAAACTGCCCATTTACCAATTCCAGGCCCCTCTGATATTACTCTTGCCTTCTATTCTGAATTTTTATTCAAACAAAAAATAGAAGATTTACTGTTATGCAGACTACTGCAATATTGTAATAATTGTGTAAATAATGTTAATCCATTCATGACTGCATATTAGAATGGCTAGTTGGACATTTATTGGAAAAATGACATCATTTGTTTACTTCTGAACATCGGCAAAAATCAAACATTTCCCCTACTTTGAGCTCCATTTCAAGGTTCTTTTCAAAGTAAAACCAATCAAAATCACCTATCTATCACACTATCTATCAAACGAGACCAAGAAAACGAGAATACAACCATAAATACTATACGAAAATAGACCACAAATTCGGCATTTTAATTAAAAAAACGGTCTCAGTTTTTTTTTCTCATTATGCACTGCGTGCTGCAGGATATTTTTTATATGGTGCACACTGACCACACAGACCCATTCTCTCACATTTGGGCCTACCAGCTTTCTCCTGCTTGATTTGAAGCCACTAGAATTTATGAGTATATACTATGTCAAAAACGGTGGCTTGTAAGACGTATATATACGACTGAAACAGTCAAAGGGTTATTATTATTATTATTATTATTATTATTGTAATACAGTGGAACCATGGTTTTTGCGATTAATTCATTCCAGAAAGTCTGACAAAAACCGAATTGTACCAAAACTGAAGCAATATTTCCCATAAGAAATAATGTAAATCCAATTAACCCTTTCAGGGTCAAGGGGCCCTCTCCTAAACTCCTTCTCAGGATCAAAATTTTTTTGAAAATAATAAAAATTATTTTTTCTTATGAAATGATAGAGAATCTTTTCCCAATCATAATGACACCAAAAGTACGAAATTTGATGGAAAATTTACGGAAATATGCTCTCGCAAAGTTAGCGGTCTTGATGATGTTTACGCTTTGGCGATTTCACCCACTTTGAGACCTATTTTCAGCCAATTCCAATGTATCAGTTGACAAACGTCATAGCTATTTCGCTAGAACTCCATTTGTTCTATTGAATGAGTACAAGAACTGTGCTCCAGATGTGAGGGGAAGTCACATGCAGTCGAGCTCCATCAAAAATTGCATTTCCTGATAGTCCCAGGGGGAACAGAGGGCAGGAAATAAGCGTGTGCAACCATAAAGTGCATATACTCCTTTGAACCGACATAAAAGGAATATCAGTGAACACTAAATAGAAAATTATGGATTACAGTGTGATATGGAGAGTGCCGGTGGAGTAACGGTTACTGTGGAAATAGGCCTGACCAGCACTAGTGAATTATTGCCAGAAGTCGACAGAAGTGGAAATAAACAGATACTGAACTATCTATAAGTAATATAGTGAGTGACAAGGATATATATGTGCAGTGACATAGTGAACTAAATTGTAGATAAGAGTAATCTTAATTATTCCCCAGTATAACATAAAATATATGGTGTAGCATATGGGAATATTTACAAGCAACTAGCTCTAGCAAACTATTGCCAGAGGTCCAGAAAAGTGGAAATAACAGATGAGTATTTACTATCCAAACCATACCCCGGCCGGGATTGAACCCGCGGTCAGAGAGTCTCAAAACTCCAGCCCGTCGCGTTAGCCACTAGACCAGCTAGCCACAATAAGATTCGTCCAACTAGGTATATTTCTACACCATAGGAAGGTTAGCACAGGCACCACTGTGACCACAAATGCAAGTTTTTACAGACGAATCTCCAGCTAGCGTGGCCGTGACGAACTCTAGCTCAAGTCCCTTCACTGCTGTCAACATGACTCACGAAATCATAATGACACGATTGCAAACAAAACGGGCTGGAGTTTTGAGACTCTCTGACCGCGGGTTCAATCCTGGCCGGGGTATGGTTTGTTTGCAATCGTGTCATTACGATTTCGTGAGTCGAGTATTTACTATAGTCATAAGTAATAAAGCGAGTAATAAGACTAGTGTTGACATGTGACACGTGGTACACAAAGGTTTGAGTTACCACATATAATGAATAGACTAGGATACCGAGACATAATAGAAAGACCTAGTGAGCCTAAATTGTCAGTGGAACAACACAAGGATAGTGATTAACATAATGGAAGTGGTTTAAACTAAAATGTGGTGGCATGAGAGAAGTGCCACATACCCTGCAGTGATGTGTGAAGTCATACATCTGGCAGTGCTGCCAGGCAGCCACTCAGGCCTACCATATTCATTCATAAAAACACCATATACCCCATACTGCAATAGCCAGTCTAGACCAGTGTGAGGAACACAGTAAGATCAGTAAACTAAAATATATATGAGTGATCAGAGAGGAATGAATCTGGAAAGAGTTATACAGTGAACTAGGCCTATAAGTGTTATCATACAGTGGGTTGTGTTTTGTACTGAAGGACTGTTTCTTATCTCATAAGGAATATAACAAATGATGAGGTATTGATGCTCAGTGATATAGTAATCCTAAATTGTGGATTACAGCAATCTGTCAAATACCCAATACATAGTGCATAATATATGGAGTATATTCATGGGTTGACCATCACCAGCGAAAAAATTATTGTCAGAGGTGACAGTGAAGTGCAAACTATCGTACAAGTGTTATAACGAGGAAAAAAGGATATAAACCAGCAGTGATATAGTAAACTGAACTTGTGGATAGGAGTTAATCCTTTTTAATCCAGAGTGTAGTGTAAAAACTATGGTGTAATTATATGGGAATAAGTGCACAAGTGCCACGCACACCCCACCTCCCAGCCCCCGCCTCATGCCCCCGCCCCATTCCCCGGATCCTACACCATCCATCCAATAATCCCACCCCCCGGCCCCCCTCCTCGCACCCTCACCTTCTTTCCACAGACCCCTACCTCCCAGCTTACCATCCCACAGCACAGCCCCCTCCTCCTATCTTCCCTACCCACCGCCCAGCCCTCCCCATCTACCAGCCACCACCCCCCAGCCCACACATAATAAATACACCATCCACCACATACATCTGCTTAAAAGTAATCATGACCAGGAATAAAGGCTGCTGTATATGTGAAAATTTTTTTGGGGAGAAACATGAGGAGCAGTGATTGGGAAATATGTAGTAAAACATCACATATATCATGTACACAGCTTCATGCAACCATGACAAATGACCTAAAACAAGAAAGTCGTTTCTGGATTTGCCCCAGTGAAAGGGGCAGCTGGTTAACCCTTTCAGGGTCGACAGGCCCTAAACTTGTTCTCAGGGTCGGAAATTTTTTGAAAAAAAAAAAAAAATTATTTTTTCTTATGAAATGATAGAGAATCTTTTCTCGATCATAATGGCACCAAAATTATGAAATTTGATGGAAAACTTACAGAATTATGCTCTCGCGAAGTTAGTGGTCTCGACGATGTTTACACATCTGCGATTTCGCCCACTTTGAGCCCTATTTTCAGCCAATTCCAATGTACTAGTCGACAAAAATCATACCTATTTCCCTAGAACTCCATTTTTTTTATCGAATGAGTGCAAGAAACCATCCATTTACCGATTTCAACTATCCAATAAAGTGGTCAGAAATTGGCAATTTTGCCAATTTCACACAAATTTCAAAAGATGCCGATTTCCAAATAGGGTCCAGAATAAACAAGACAGACATTCCTGGCACTAAAATAACATTTAC